>NW_010249510.1:58483-78509 GCF_000690775.1 Eurypyga helias
TCTAAGATGCTGATATGGATTATAAGCAACAGCAAGGATGGGGGTATGTCAGAAAACTCCTCGGCTCTTTTCTAACACAAAGAACCAATAATGATACAGAAAATTTAGATAAATCATTTTTAAGGCTGATCAGTATTTTATATAATATCTAAGATCTCCTTAGGAAGATCAAAAAAATTACTCATTGATTAAAATCACGCACTGATTTCCAAAATGTGTACATATACTAAGGCCGACCAGCATTTGTGTTTCATGAAGGTAAAAATAACCATGTCAAATTCTTTGTTGTAGATAAAGAGCCCATGAAAAACTCCACCAGCAACATTTGTTTTCTAGAAGACGCTCACCTTGAAAATGTTTTCTCCTCCATAAAGTTTTGTTGGACTGTTTACTTGTAAATCCTTGAAAACACTTTTAAATACTCGCCCTTCCACAAAGGAAGTATCACTTCCCTCCCTTCTGCTCTATAGTTAATTGTCCAAAGCTGAGTCTGGTAGCAGTATTCAGCAATAATAATAGTGAAGCAGAGGGCTGGTACTGTAAAGTAGCATACATTGAATTTAATCTGTTACTATATGGCATTATATACTAGAATTTAAAAAAAAAAAAAAAAGACCTCTTTTAAATACTTGGTTTTGTCAGTCACAGCTCAAGGGTTTTTTTCTGTTGACAGCAGGATGAGTAGTCAGAAAAGCCATTAATTACTTTCTTTTCCTTCTATAAAGGGAACCCCTTATCATTAACCAAAGCAGTAGGAAGGCCTGAACAACTTGATGCGCCACTGGAAATCCATGCAATTTTTTTCTCCCCTGCCTGCAGCAAATATTCTAAGTTTTAAAAATTGAAGCAGGGCTTTCAGTTAGGAGGAGATGGAAGATTAAGCATGCTCTTCTTTGAGATTTTAACCCTTAAAAACAAAAAAAAAAATCTGCAGGAGTTAATTTTATGGTGTAAAGTCCGTAAAGAAAGATTTAACAGACTTCAAAGAGGGACAAGTGCCCAGGGAGAAGGCTCCAACTTCACTGTCCCTTAAGAAGGATGCAGTGAAATGGGGGGAGGGGGGGGGAAGAAGCATCAATACGTCACAGATCAGAGACTGAATCCACAGAGACAAATGTACAGTAATGCTTCTTATCACATCAGTAATATTCCCAAACCCAGAACAACTACCACAACTGACCGTACAGCAGAGAGGTTGCAGTTATGTGCCATGGGACAACACAGCTGGAGAGTTTCTTAGCTCCCACAGGCTAGCTTCCCTAGATGCAAGTGTTCTGTATGACCGGGGAGTTACAGATGAAAACCTTTCACTGGACTTAGGGGTGTATAGTTTCTCTGGACAGAAATAGCTGGATCAGAATATTCACCAAGCAGGTAACACACAGGACATCAGGTGGACAAGCTGTTCCAACCTGAAAAAGACCTGGGATCTGAAAGCAGGTATAGTCAAGAGTGAAGATGTAAAATGGTTAGGTCAGGCACACAAAGCCTGGCTATATCAAGGCACAGAAGTTCATTAATTAGAAGAGTTCTTTATACTACTCCTTGAGTAATTCACAGATGTTATCCTACACATGACAATTTATGAGCTGTGAGATAAAATATGGCTCCTGTGAACAATAGCAGTTTATAACCCAACCACAGCAGCATGAAAAGAACAGAATAATTGTATTAGTTGTAACAGAGCTAGTGACCATGATCCTCAAACTGGATGTACTTATGATTTATGGGGACCCCAGGATCATACACAGGCAGCAAGAATGGATTATGTGGGTATTTGGTTCATGCAGGTTTGGAGAGACAACGGGCTGATAGAATTGCACGTTGAAAAGAAGCGGGTCTCCACTGTCAGCAATCTCCTAAAAGTTTTTCCTGGAATCTGAGTCATGCTTTATATTGGCTCACTTATAAGAAATGCTCCTGTCTCCTTTTACATCTTCTGAAAGCAGCAGTGCCAAGAAATGGTGTAACTGCACTCACCTCTCCCACTGGGCAGTAGTTTTCATACTGATTTTTGGCTTATGCTACTTTTCATAGACCTCGGCCTTGCTAGCACTTAACTGCAGTTCTAGCCCAGGCCACAGAGAAACATTCCCAGGTGTCTTCACTGCACACCCTAAGGGATGCAACACAACATAGCCCTGGCATCATTTTTGACAGCTTGAACTGGGGGGAAAGAAACAGTCAAATAGTAATTTTTTGCTACCTGTTCTGACTCTGAGACTAATCCAAAGCAGAGTGCTATGTACATATCTGTAATTCTGCTTTAAATTTAGCCCTAGGCAAGATGTAAGCCAGTTCAAGCCACAGGGCCCTTCACCCCCTCCTTAGAGTACAGGAACAGCCTCAAAACCTCCCACACGCTTTCTAAAATACAGCATAGAATCTAAGGTCACAACTTTGCCTGATGACAAAAAAAACAGGCTCAATAATATGCATTTTGATGGCAGTCATAACATCCCCTAAGTATTCTTAAAAATAATACATAGAAGCATTACCTTACCTATACATCCCTAGACAATTGGGCCTATAGGAACACTTAGCAGCAAAAATTACTAGTACTTCTCAAAAAAGATGTTTGCTTTATAACAAATGCATCCTGAGCACTGGAATTAAAGCAGATCTCATTGGCACATCACCTGTGAAAAAACTTAGGCAGCCTGTCCCTGGTGCACTGCTTCACTGATATATCCTGCACTAAGCAAAACAGATTATTCAAATGCCAAGCACTGAATGGCATGGCCACGGCACAGTTGGAACAGTTTATAAAAGCAGGGTGTTTTGATTCACTTGTTTTGAAAGAAAATTCGGCACTGTATTTTTTTTCAAATAAGAAACAAGAAAGTTATTAATTAAATCTCTATCCAGCACGAATACTAACATAAACCAGGTGGGCACAAGAGACAGGTACACTGCTGGTATTCCTATTTTACAGCCAGGAGTGTTTGGAAAGTATGAAGAAGTCGGTTTTGCTCTGCAGTTTGTATTTTGGGAGGCAGCTGGGAGGGGAAATAATGAATATAAAAAACATTAGAGAACAACTGAATCCCAGTGTGAGCAGATTCTGCTCTGGTGAGTTTGCCAAACCAAAGGACATACTTATATATGTGCATACAGTCAGTTACAGAAGAGCCTAACTTAGAAGCCAAGGGCAAAATTACTTTATTCTCATGAAAGAGAAACCCCTCATACACACAAACTGTTCCCATTTTCCAGACAATTAGTACTGAACTCGGAAAGATAAGAGGCCTATTTCATCGGAACAGAACACCTAAGAAAATTACATGTACCGTTTTTAATTCAGCTCTTGGCAAGAGACATCTTGCTACCATAACTAGTTTTACACTGCAATATCAATATTGCAGTGTTCTCCAGATTTAACACATTCGCAACTGACCCACAGTAAAGTACCGATATCCAAAGCTCTTGGCTAAGAGCTTGCAGCTGCTCCCTCAGGCACTTGCTCCTTCTCATTTCTTCCCCGACAACGCTGGTTTCCAGGAACAATATGAGATATTCAAACTACCGTTCTCCATTTTTACAAAGTTTCCTGAATAAAATGTAAGTTTGCAATGTAGCAATGCTTACAGAAAGTGTTGTTTCACATTTACGGACAGCCTGCAACTCTGAAAGATCCCAGAGAGCCTCATGAACTTTACATATCATATCTTGAATATACCAAAGTGAGCCCACGGCAGTATGAAAAAAAAAAAATCAACTAAAAGGCTGATAGTGACACATGATACTGCCAAAATCCATCTAAAAATACTGCACAGCCTACTGTGAATCACAAATGTTATTTTTCTTCAAATTTTAGACTAAAAGCTATCTCAAATATTTCAAATTCCTGATATTCGTCTTCTGAATATTTAAGCCATTAGAGTGCATTTGGGTCATGTTCTCAAGTTTTGATATTAGAGATATTGGTTAAACGAAAACTGCAATTTAAGCAAAAAATATTGATGCCAGAAACATGAATTAATAATAAAAGAAAAAGGTATCTCAAATCCTTGATAGTTCTGGCAATAATTGCTACACGTAGAGCAGAAAATGAGTACATTTAAAACAAATATTTAATGTTGAATTGGGAGGTTTATTTTGTTGTTCTTCTTAGCAGCCTAATGATCCACCTCCTCAAGAACTAGCTGAGGGCTTGAACATACCCTTACAGATGAAAGCTAAAAATTTTCAGGCAGTTAAATAAGAACAGAGGCAGTCACTAAATCCCCCTAGGTCTACATGCCCAATTCGATGGAATCCTCCTTGAATGGAGTAACACACACAGGCACACCAAAGTTTTCTATTAAACACAAAACTCAAGGACTAGACTTCAGCATGAACAAGAAAAACAACCCTCACGTCAAGTACAATGAAATATGTAAAACTAAAGGTGGAATATGACCAAACAACCAAAAATGAAAAAAAAAAAAAGACAAAAATTAATACAGTTTCCCCCAGTATTTAAATAATGAAATATTGTACTTTTAAACTTCACTTTAGAAAAACACAGATCACCATAGTAACTGGTATTAAATGAATTCTACCCTTTATCAGGAAAAGTCAATTCTTCAATAGAATAAGGATTTGTTTATTAATCTTCCAGCAACTAGGATCTCCCTGGGTTGTTTTTGTTTGTTTGTCTGTGAGTTTCACGTGTGTGTGTTTTTGATAAAGAAAGTTCTAATAAAGTGCATTTCCTATATGACTGCTGACAATTTTTCCCCTATCGGAAAGCAGAGCTCTGAGAGGAAACAACTGGGAACAGATTTACTCGGCTATCAGCAAATAAAGCTGCAGTTATATCAACAGAATGGTGAATTTGACTCATAACCCAGCACATTTTCACCTGCCTTTCCATCTGGTAAGTGGAATTATACTATTCTTTGAGGGAGAATTATACAGACCAGGACAGATGGATATTTTAAAATCTGATTCTTATGTAAAACAGACTATCAATAAGTGCTTATTATTTATGCACAGATCCTTACAATATTAAATAGCTTCTTAAAGCTTGCATACGCTGAAGATTCCACCAACAGGGTATATTTCTATAAAGAAAATAGTGGTTTTTTCACCTCTTCTGAAGAAACAACAGTATGACTAAGAAATGAATAGTCTGAATATTTATTAGAATTAAAATGAGCAAAATATTACTTTTTCATTCCAGAATACCCTGGATCTATACATTTTATACTCTTCAGTATATCATTCTTACGATTACATAAAATATACTATGAAACATGATATTAAAAAGAAAACTTTTCCCCAATATATTTTTCCACCAAGCATTTCATTACAGGAGCCTTGAAGCCAGTTCTTAAATGGTTTTCTGGTAGTTCTTCTTTTACGCACCACAGCAGACATTGACATTTTAATGCTTCCTAGTTAGGCAAAATAATTATTATTCTGATAACAACTCATTATGCCTGGGAACTCAGATACACTAAAAGATAGCTAACCCGCCCATCATTCAAAGATACAGTTTCAATACCAACAAGACAGGCCCAATAGCCTAAAATCTGCCACAGCGGAGAGTACTTAACAAGAGAGATTGATTCCCTTCTCCCAGAACTACAGCAACGGCTGTAACTGGGAAGTACAGTGCAATAAATGTTGCAGTACATCCAGCAAGAACTGACAATTTGAAAAATTCACTATGAATCCTTATTTCCACCAAACATTTGTAACTGTATAACCTTTCCAGATGCTCTTACTATCTTCAGATTTACAAGGATGACAAAGGCTACAGACACATCTCAGGTGAAGGCTGTCTCCTAGAAGAGCCCAGACACACTGATACTTCTCAAAGAATGATTTAACTATTCAGTTAATTTGGTAATTTTCATATTTTTCTTCCTTGCATCCAATAAAACTTCTCTCATTTAATACCAAAAATTGAATTTTGAAACATCCCCTTAGCATATTCCTTACATTTCCATAGGCCCATTCCTAATAATTTATCTGCATCTGAATACACTGAAACCTATGGAAATTTTTAAAACTCCATAAACAAAATTCTATGAGGGAATAAAATGAGCAGCCAGCAAATCAAAAACTAGAGAAAATTAAATAAAAACACCTTAAAAATAATAGTGTTCACCTAAAACCATGTTTTAATGTCAATATGATTTTTGTTATTACTATCAATGGCACATGTCATTATTAAAATAAAGGGGAAAAAAAATAAGTATTTTTAATTTGTATCTGGTTTTACTGTTTTAAATTCTAGTTACTTTGAATAATCAAACTATTCTTATCAGTTCCTCCTGATTAGGACAGTACTTCAGGTTTTTACCAACTGAAACTACCTATTTCAAACTACCTAAAAACAAAACAGAACAACTTATTTTTTGGGAAAAAAAAATGTTATCGTCTCATTAAAGAAACATGGTTAAATAGAATGTAAATGTATGCTCAAGGCTGCTTTAGAACATTAATTTTGATTTAAAATGTTACTGTGTTTTGTGCTATCTAACAGCACAATTCAGAAATCAGGAGAGATGTATACTAAAAAAAAAAATCATTAAAAAATAAGAAATAGAAAAAAATAAAGATGATCCTCCCTAAGACCATAAATAACTAGCTGCTCTTAAGCTAGGGAGGGAAAAAGAAAAAGCAAATTAAAAGAAGGGTTGTACAGAGTCCTCGATTTCCTTAAAACTCTGCTCCCAAGGCATGGTGTGTGCTGCACATGAGCAGCAGATATAAAAGCATCAGAGGGAAGGAGGAAGAGACAAAGGGAGGGAGAGAGGGAGATAACATACAACCCCGCATCTATGACTTTCTAATCAATAGGATTCTTGACAGGAATATAAATCTAACTTTCACACCAAACAGCTACAGTTTGGAATTGTCACAGAAATCCTTATGTTGGAAGTCAAAGGGTTATGGGTTTGCTGCTGAGATTGCACAACAGCCTATCTAATGAGTGGCCAAAAGAAAATTTATTCAGCGCTATGGAGAACAGTACTCACACTTCGAATCATGTTCCAGATGATTTATGCAGAATATGAAGGAATAAATATAAGTAAAACATTTAACTGATCTACAGTAATCCTTGTCTTCTAGATAATGGCTGTGTTAGTATTTTGACAATATAATACAGTATTTCAAAACATGTTTTGAGTGTAAGGGTAAGTTTTACATCAAAAATAGTTTTCTATTTTTTTAAACATTATACAAATCTGATCAAGTTCACATTTTTTATATGAAGTTTACAAATTAGATGGCAGTATATGACTAGATTCATTGATTCAGGAGTGACCTTTTTATTTATGTTCTTCATCTTTTGATGTTCAAAGGGAAGTAATTAAATTGACTGAAACTTCCATACATTAATGGATCATTCTCCCAAACCAAGCACCAGCATAAAATGACAAAACCTAAGTGTATCATCTGATGACATGTACTAAAACTCTACATTTGTGGTTATCAGATTTCTGCAGGATACCTAGTGATCTTAACGATGAATCTCTAGTACTGAAATTTTATCCTAGACAGTCTCCTAATATGTTCAGTGTCTATAACTGGAATTCGTCTCATTCTACACATGCTGTCATAAACTTGATAGTCCACATAGCCTTTTTTTTTTTAGGGTTTTTCGTTTGTGGTTGGGTTTTTTGAGGGTTTTTGGTTTTTTTTTTTGGAAAGAACAGACTTAGGAAAGGACTTAAGAACAGAAATTCATTTTTTATGCTAATATTTGTGACTAGGAACCCAACAGATGTGAAGCTCACAATCTGAAATGTGATCACAACCAAAAACAATTTGAAAATGGCTGCTCTGTAGCATTTATTTAATCCAGAAGAAACCATTTGGAATACTAAATGCTTTAACACCACAGCTTGCCCTCGATAAGCTTTTGGTCTTTGTAGGAATCTAGGAAATGGAATGTATTACACGTTATAAAACCAGGGATTTTCAGTCTGAAATTGCAATTTTAAGTTTACTCTGAAAAACTCAAAATTCAAATCTCTGTTTCCTTCATTTTGTGGAATTGCTGTAACCCTTGACAAGGGCAGGAAGATCCACCCACGACCAGACCAACCTCTTCTCTTCTAGTTCAGTAAATGAGATAAAAGAACCCTTCATGACAGACTCGGGACAGCAGACTGAGAAGGCTGAGCAGCGCAACCAACCGTATGCGATAAAAGTTCCAAATCAGCAGAGAAAAATATGATGAAACAGACACATGACAAAGGGAAAGCAAGTGCAAAATAGGTATGTGAAATACAGTCCTAGGAAAAGCTTCTATTAAGAGTGCCTTTGGCTGAATGTAGTTGGTAGAGGATTTGAGTTATGAGCAAAGAAACTGTTTCCTTTAGTTTGAGTGTTACAATGCACAGACAAGTAGATTTTTATTTTTTCCCATTACTTGTAAATAGGTAGAATGGCATCAACATATGCCCATGCCACTCACTAGCAATCAAACCACTTATTAACATCTGCAACTGATTCAGTGTTTGGCCACAGAAAGAAGAAAAAATAACTTCCCAGTGAAGACTTAATTCAGAGTTTAAAGATATTATGACCCTTCAGCTTTTGTCATGAAAAAATTGAACATTTAGTCCTAAATCTTGGTTTCCTATCTCATCCTGAGACTACAATTGGCGAGACAAAAAGCCCCAGAGGTACCACTGAAACACTACACCTCCCAGCATCGTGCTTTCTCACGAATATACACACTGCCTCTGCAACAGATACATTTGGTTTCTTGACTATTTATCAGGAAAAGCATTGAGGGCAGGATTCAAGCCAGTTCATTAAGTGCATCAAAGATGAATCCACAAATCCAGTGAACGGATATGCCTTGTGGCAGGCAGAACATAACCTGGCACCTCTCCCTGCTGGAGAGGAATGAGCTCCATTTATGTCTTTTTCCAAGTTCCAACTAACATTCTGAAGACAACTTTGGGTCCAGACACTATTTAAAATCTAACTGTGAAAGGAGTAAGTTTCCTATTGGATACTGCAGTGTACAGGATAGAATGAGCTGAATGAAACATCTTTCAATACAATGCTACTCATAGTTAACTTTAATGTGCTATTTCTCCTATGTGAAAAGTTACGTCACTTCAGTCATTCTTTGTTCTTAGTCCTCCCATTTGCTATGCTCCACCTTAAGTGGCAAGCTCGTCCTCTAAACAAAAACAATAAGCTAATCCAATACAAAACAAGATACACCACTTGTACTTTCCATGACTACACATTCCTCTGTTCTATATTTAATGTTAGGGGAAAATGTCTAACACACTGTGCACCTTAATACATTTCCAAAACTTTAAAAACCTGCTCGCTGTGGATTCTGATAAAGACATGTGACAAATGTACTGAATATGATTACCAATTTCACAGATATTTTTAAATTATTGTAAGTAAAAAAATCCTAAAAAATTAAGACAACTACAGGAAATTTCCAGTTATTTCTATTTACATGATATTTTTAAACCTGTAGTGTCTACAAAATATTACTAATATTTATGGTGTAACTCTTCAACAAAAGACTAAGTGAATATTGAAGTTTCCTAAGAAATGTAGGGAACAGTACATTCATCACTAAAACATTGCCAAGACAACCACAAAATCCAAAACCAAAAGCAAAATGAAAAAAAGAAAAAAGTGATTATTGCAATAACTTTGGGCTACATCTAATTGTACTCACAGTTGACACTGGTCTCCTTTGATTCCCTTTGTTGTGCAGAAACATTTTCCCGTTTGCATGTGACAAATATTTGCATGTCCACTGCATGTGCAAGCTATAAAATCAAAAAGGACAAGTGAGAGTTATTCACCCACATTTCCCGTGTAAGTAAAGGAATTTTAACGGAATTTAATACTTCATCCTAAACACATTTCCTACAAGCTGTATTAAAAAGAAAATGTATTACTCCAATTATAAGCTGCTTTAAGAATATTTCACTAGCACATCATTTAGTTTATTTTCTGTAGAGTTAAGGACTTTGCATGCGTTAAGGGTTCTCCTCCACACCTTAAATAATAGCAATTCCAGAATAGCAATTAAAATCTACCATTTCAAAGCACAACAGAAAATTATTAACAATACATCCTTTGTACACAAGGTGAAATCCTGACCAATGTCAAAAGCAATGGCAAAATTCCATGTTTCAAATGTCTAAAAAGAAAGTATTTTTGCAAGTGTTTGGTAAACTGTCTAATATAACTGGAACTCTTGCTTTTGACAAGAGCAAACAAAAAGAAAGCTTTGAAACCATTTGAACTCAGGCAGAGTTAATACCAAAATTCTGGTACTCAACAAGAATACTGCAGAAGCAAAAAACAGACACCTTTCAAGTCCTGAAATTTGAACTGGAGGACAATCACACAAACATCATCATCACTCTTCTTTAAACTGAGCAGCCAAAATAAATCTCTCCACAGCGGTCTGCTCACTGCCACTCTTGCTGCCTGATTGATTCTCACCTCAAAACCACCCTTCATGTTCCCAACTCTTGACCTTTCCTTTTGCTTTTCCTTCCCCTGTTTATAGCAATGCCTGTCTAGTTTAGGCAGTCCTCCCTCTTTCCTAATCAAGCGTACAAAACTTAATAACCTCCCTCTAGTAAATGTGTGGGTAAGTTCCCATCGTACTGGAATAATTACCTGCTAACACTCACAGTACATTTAAAGTCTTTCTTAAATTGAAAGTAACTCCAAACCTACCTAATATTATGGTTCCACCAAAGTTTTAATTACAAGTAAGAGAAAAGCTTTAATACGTGGGCTCCTGCTTGGGAACAGAAATGATACTAAGTGTTGACCTGTATATAATACCGGATTATTTTCCACTTTATGATCCCAATAGTGAATTTCTACCAGAGGGATTGAGCACCTCGTCCTTCACCATATCCTGGGAAACCAGCTCTCCTGTTTCACTCCACAGAGGGCCCACATTTTCCATGATCTTCCTTGTATCCTCTGTGTACCTATTGAAGCCTTTGTTGGTCTTGATGTTCCTGGCCGGGTTTAATTCTGTCCCTGTCTCTAGATTTTCCTGAAGTGTCATTAAATAACATAAAAATATGACTGAATTTATTTTCTCATGAACTCGTCTAAATTCTGATCTGTGCATGTTCACAGTGCACACAAAGGATATGTTCATAGTTTAGTCTCTCTTACCAAAAACACCAACATGGGTGTTCTACGTCACCTGACACATATATGGAGCTTCTACAGCGCTAAGATCAATATGGTTGGAAAAGACTAGGAAAGGTGAAGTTGAGAAGACTCAGAACCCTGTATGCCTTGTTGATGAAAAAGCTAGTTCTGACAAGCCCAGCAGCTAATTTTCTTCTGTTACAAGATGAAGAGCAATTACTCTCATTGATCAATTTCCGAGTAATTCAACTGTTCCCTGGATAACACCTCAAAAAAAGGACATCAGGAGCTAATTGCTTTTACATTATTTAAAAAAAAATCATCTGGACAAATTTTATTTAACAGCACCAACTGCGTATCTTAATTAATCTTAGTCTGTGATGAAAAATGCATTCCTACCAAACTGTGGAAAGTAATGCAAAAAACCACAATACATGCAAGGCCCCTCCGCTTTTCCTGAAGCACACACGAAAGTTTGTTACCAAATCCAACAGCAGAAGCAGGATGATACTAAAGTACATTCAGCAGAAATCATTTTCAATGCCATTATCCTGGCCCCTCACTGGATGTTTTTTCTACTGGCTTATTTCCAAATCATGCAAAAAAACTTATGACCTATGAATAAAAACTATGTTTACTAATTAATAAACTGCAACAAAAAGCTGCGTTTGATTGCAAAGTAACACAAGATTTATACTCTTCTGTTACCTCAATATTTCCATACTCTTCTTTCCATATTTTCTTTAAAATTTTCTACTGGGTTTTCTAGGTTTAGCCATTCTCCGTGACTGATTTCTGACAGTAGTGTAAGTCAACAGGTAGATCTGTAGCTACAGGAGTATTTCTCCACAGCCTGATATTTGTAGAAATACATCAGTTTTATAAACCAGTTTTAAAAGCATGTTTTGTATCAATCATTATGAACTGTTAGAAGTCAGCACAAGAGATGCAAGTTATATTTTCCATATTTTTTTGAGGTCTCACTCCCCTCTACTCCCATGCATTTGTTTCCAAGGAAGGAGTCTTTAGATGCTACTGCTGGTACCGAAGACTGTATTAAGCAACCTGTTTCTAACTTCTTCCAAAAAAAAGACAGCTATCATCTTTATTGTTTATCTGAAGAAATGCCTAATATGATTTTTCTTTCTAAGAACTCCCTGAAGCTGAAGGAAAAGGAAAAAAGAGCTAGAGTCAAAATGAAATCTATACTTAATACTTAACATTTCACATACTACTCTCTTTTTGCTGTATATTTAATAAAAGGTTTAAGAGTTTTAGTAGAACTGCAGCATGGTAATCAGAGATTTCTGACTGAAAATCCCAGGCTCAGACTACTTAATGCTAGATGGTGGGAGGATCACATTATTGCTTTTGATTTTCTGGGCCCGTCTGCCCAATCTTAAGTAACATATCTGAGACACTGTCAAGGAAAATTTCTGATATCCCATTTTTGTGTCTTCAGGTTCTCCTACAACACTGTATTTTCTGTGGTTGTATATAAAAAGTTAGCTAAACTATCTCACTGAGATTCTCATCCAACAAGGACTGTTTCAGTTCTGGCACACTCAAGCATTTTACCAAGTTCCAGCATCTTTTAACTCATTATCTTTTTCCCATTTAGATCCCAGATACAACATGGATTTTTGATAGCCACAATTCTTCCACATGTTCAGTTAAGCATATTGTTCTTACAAGTCCAGTAGAGAAAGATTCTCTAAACCTGATATTTATTTATTTAAAATATACCAATTAAAAAAAAAAAAAGTATGAGAGAAAGAATTCTGGAGTCAACTTTTGGCCCTATATCATAAAAACACATGACTGACACAAAAACTAGCCTCACCAATGCCAGTATACCTTTTGCTGAGTGCTGCCACAGGAACAGCAGTATAAGACTGTTAGAGAAAAGACATGACTATCCACAGGGTACATCCAATTCAGATTCTAGTGCCGTATGGCATATTCCAGCACTCATCGCAGCATCATGCTCAAACACTTTCAGGAGGTTACGATGACACAAACCCTCTCTCAAATCTTCCCTGACAGTCATCAGTACAGAGTATAGCTTGAAATCCTACTTTAACTTTGTAGCAAGTTTAATATACAATAACATTCTGGCAGTCTTATTAACTTCTGTTCCCATTCTCTAGTTCTTATTAATTGAAGTACTCATATTCAGTATTCAAAATCCAGAAATTAATCTCCGCAAACCAACTGGTTAAAATGAAATATACAAAATTTTCTTCACTTAAAAAAAAAAAAAAGGTAAAAATCTGCATCCCAAAGCACTACTGAGTTTAAATTATAACAGTAAGTTAATTCCAGATGATGTATTTTCAATGAGATAATCACACCCCTAGGATACAACAGGGATTGATAGTTTACATGGCTCCTTTCCCCTCATGGGAAAGAAGTATATCTGCCCTCTATTTCATAATTCACACAGTGCTAACACTTTTTAATTATAAAGGCAAGCTTAAGACCCAAAATAAATGCCAGCTTCTGCTGGATTTCAAACCCTCCTATTAGGCAAGAATTATCATTAGCCTTACACCTTCAAAATAAATTGAAGTACATGGAAGACAGAAAAACTTGTTACCAATCCTCATCTTTCACTTAAACATACAAGAAAATTGTATTAGAATTAGAATTGTGTGGTAAAAAATCAAGCACAGAATATAAACAAAGATATGATTCAAAATATATAGTACAGTCTGATGGAGATTTTACTTCATGTTGCAAATTCCTGCCCAAATATGTGCACATGCTTCAAATCAACTTTCAAAGTTTATATAAATTATATATGTATTTTAAAAGTTTGCATCAGCTACAAAAATTCATCTTGCAAGACCAGAAACTTTAGATGTGGTGTTTTGGAACCATTCTGTCACCTCCATCATAACCAAAAACCATGAGTTATATATACAAAATAGTATAAACTGCCTCCAGGTTAAACATTAATAATGAGTTCTGATCCCTTATATGTTCTAGGTATAAATACACCTTAGAAGTTCAATCCTCTGTAGATTCTGATAATGATCCCCCAGATTGCCTGGCAAGACCTGAAGTTGGCATCTCATTAATATCAAGTATTTTAGTGCACATAATGAGTGAACTTTTTAAGCAAATCTCCCCGCAATCCCCCTCCTACCCTGCTTTGGTTTGTATCATAATCTGTGTCACAGAATCATAGAATGGTTTGGGTTGGAAGGGACCTTAAAGACCATCCAGTTCCAACCCCCCTGCCATGGGCAGGGACACCTTCCATTAGACCATTAACTCAATTTTGTAGGAATGAAACCTAACCAGAAGATGGCCACAAGACCACAACGGTGCTTAAGAGACTGGAGCATCTTTCTTACTGGGAAAGGGTGACAGCGCTGGGATTCAACCTCAAGAAGTCCCAGGGTGATCATATCAATGTGCATAAATACCTGATGGGTGGGAACCCGAACCGAACAAGAGGCAATGGCCACAAAATGTGAAACAGGAAATTCCACAAAACACAAGTACACACTTTTTTACTGAGCATTGGCCCAAGTTGCCAGAGAGGTTGTGGAGTCTTCATCCTTGGAAATATTCAAAACCCAAGGGGGACTCTGCTGCCCTGGGCAACCTGCTCTAACTGATGCTGCTTGAGCAGGGGTGGAGAATACGACCTCCAGAGATCCCTTCCAACTTCAGCCTTTGTGTGACTCCGATTATTCCACAAGCTCAGCGCAAGGACTCCAGCCATTTAGAGCTCTTCTGTGTTATCCTACTTCCAAAATGAAATCCATAAAATGTTTAGTGTGGGTGTCAGATGCCATTAGTAGACGTGGTACTCTAGAGATGGGTATAACAGTGTTGTAACAGTGCAGCTTCCTGCACTGTTACAGGTGCACACATACTCTGCACTGCTCATTGGCATAGAAACAGGGAATTCAGCCCAACTCCAAGACTCCTCCCACTCTACTGTATGCACTCCTCCGGGTTTACATTATGCACACCCGTTTTTGTTTAAACCGTTGTTTTAAATACTTAACTACCATATTTTATCAATCATTAAATATTTAAAATAAATAATAATCTACAGCTTACAATAATAAATCTGCTTAAAATACGTAATTTTTAATCTATTTTTGTAGTGTTATTTTTACATATTAACTGAATAGATTACATTAGTTTTAAAAACAACAACAAAAAAAAGCCACCACCCTGGCAATTTCTACTGTCTTTAAGGAAACAGCAGTTCACACTAGTCTTTTGTACAACATTCTAAGTGGAACAGAAAGATTATATGAAAACAATATAATCCAGTAGAGTAAATCCATGCTGTAAAATCATAACCCTATAGAATTTATTTAATAATAAATCCAAAGCTTGATCGACTCCGAGTTGCTAGCTCAGCATATAAATGTTCTTGCTGATGCTGACAACAAAAGAACACGTATCACTATTTCCATGAAGTATGCATTTTAGACAATTGAATTTAAAAACACTTACTGCTTAGCCCCCTTCTCCTACATACAGCTGCAAGAGCAATTTTTCTCTCAAACAGAACTCACTACAAATAGTGCCTTCACTTAATATGTTTGCTTACTTTAGAGATTACTAAACCAGTAGCTGCACAAAGATAATTTTTTTAGGACACCTTGATATTTTTTTAAAGGAAAGCTATGACAATGCTATTAAATACTGAGGTGCATTACTTTAATTTTGCTAATGTGCAAGGCATGAGTTGTATTAACAAAAATACATGTTGCATAAAAAACATGCCTACATCAAAAACATCCACACACATCAGAACACGTTGTACAAAAAACATGTATGCTGTTATGTGTTTTTTAAAAAGATTAAGGTTCTCTCATGTAGCTAGGGTAAGGAATAAACAGCAAGCATAAACATCTATTAGACATAACACTGTAACACTCAATTTCAGTGTAAATGTTCACTTATGTAATGCATTAGCCTACTCACATAAGAACTGCCCCTCTGAGCCTGTTTTCTACATTAGTGATATTACAAGACAGTTCAGTCGCTTATTTTTCTGGAAACGTATAGTCAGCTGGGACCCTCTGATACCCTTTTTGCATTCAACAATTATTTTTAAAATACATCCGTTCAACTTTTGAGACAGACAATGTAAAAGCAAACAGATGTGCAAGGTAACACTTAGGCTGTATCACTAATTGAGTAGCACTGAAATTAAGCTAAAGACCTTCTGTGAAGCAATGAGCAATAAAAATACGTGTTAAAAAAAGCGCCACAAAGTTAGCATTAGAAAGGACTGCTGTCTTCCAGCAAGCATTCCAACAGTACATGCAGGTCAAATGCAACTGCCATTTTAGAGTGGCACAATTAACCTCCATGAAAAAGTCAGTCTACTAATTAGCACATATATGGTTCATTTTATTATCATCCTTCTTGGTTTATCTTCTGATTTATGATTCTACGATTTATCTATCTTTGTTTTCAAACAGATTTATTTTTTACAGTACAATGACAGCACAGAAAAGAAAAAACAGTACATATGTGTGTGGTGTGACACAGTACTAAGGGGTGTGAGACACCACTTGCCAGAGAGATAAAAGGTACAGGCAATAGATGCAGTTTTATATGATATTCTATATATAGAGATAGACATTTTCTGCATAGATATATGCAGAATATACAGGAATTGTGCAACAATATATGCTATTGTGCATCATTTATAGCAAGGTGATCTATTCCGAATATTTTCCAAAATTAGATCATGACTTCACCAGATCAATAATCCATATAAATTCATTCTGGTAAAGGCAAATATGTCAAACCTCACAGACAGCCACTTTTGTAAAATTAGACACTACTCACAACATCATAATTTTTTCCAATTGGCACTATATTTGTTCTTACAGACTGCAGTGCAGCCTGCCCTCTACTCTTCCTTGGCAGAGAGGGTAACCTGGTGGTTACAGAAATGCTCGTCCTTAGCCACTTCCCATTACAAAACGTCAATTCATCCAAGCCTGAATGCGATTTTTTCTGGAATTCACAGTCACAGCAAAACACAGGCAATTTCACTTGACCGTGACCTAGATGTACTGAAATCATTTGACTACTAGTAAGGCAATTATTTTTTTCCTGAAGAGCAATGCAGTGTCACACAGTCAAACAATGTGGAAATCACAGGTGAGGTTTCCTTAAATAGCTGCAGGATATTTAGTCTAAAAAAAAAAAAAAAAACCAACACACACACACCCCAAACAAATCTGGAAAACAATAAACAAGTTGACTTCTATTGCAGGAAACAAAATTTAGTTTGGTTACACCCACACAATCCTAAGGCAACCTCCTCCATTTAAAGGCTTCTATTTATTCTTAAGCTGGTTTTACATATTGGCAAAACAGCTCTGCAGTGTTTGTATTTCATTATTTCTTCTGTTTAAAGTATTCATCCTGAAAAATGAAGTGATTTTTTTTGTTTGTTTGTAATAAATACCTCTCGAGCAATCATACTAAATCTGCCTTTAATCATCAGCAACTGAAGTTATAAAGACAGCTTGGAAAACCATAATTTTGTTTTATACAAGTAGATAATGAAAATGCAACACACAAGATTAACACTGAAAGACAGGTATTTTTTCTTGTTATGAACTGAACAGAAACTTAAAACAATTAATAAGAGTCTTGCTGTGCCTGACTCTTTCTTCCCAAGACTACACTACTGTCCAGAATTTCTATTGCTTGCTCTTGGGATCATTCAGGAATAATGCGGACAGGATTTTCTACTGAACAAATCTGCCAAAAAAAAGCATCTCCATGAGAACTCATGAAGTATCACCAATTTTATTTTCTCCAGGTTAATCTGTGTAAAGAACTGCATCTTTAATATTTACTTTGAACAAATAAACCTGAAAAATCAGAGGTGAATACAGAGAGCACTGTATTTGGAGATAAGTTTAAGATGTCCTACTTCTCAGTTTCCTTTTCATTCTTTCCACTTATTCCTTTCATTTTTAAGTATAATATGATATGTTATTAAGAATTAAATAGCTTAAAATTCTAAGCTTCAAGTTTCATTGAGTTCAAGTAAAAAACTAAACTCTGTATCTGATGTACAGTAGCATGCAAGCATTTAAAGTGATGTTTCTTTCACATGCCTACAGGATTAAAATTATTACTACTTTAATTACTCTTAGTGCTCCTGAAGAGGCTTCTCACACCAAAACACGAGATAAAATTAGAATTACTTCAAAAAAAAAAAAAATCAGATCTGGCAGACTAAAACTTTTACTAGGTTTTGTAAAAACTAAAAAAAGTGGGGTTTATTTTTGTTGGGTTTTTTGTTTGATTGGGGGTTTTTAAGGAAAAACACAAACTGCTGATTTTGGATGCCTTCTTTGCATGTCCAATATGAAATGCGTTTAAGACGACTTTTTCAGACACCAGAGGCTTAGTACATTTTTTGCAAGTTATGTATTTCAAATTTTCTTGAAAGGGACAGTAGCTTCTCTACTGGCTATTTTGAAAATTTTGGCCAAATACCTCCTTTCATCAAAAGACTGCTACTTTTTTCCCCTCTTTCGAATGCAATGTACAACTTCCTAAATTATAAGCGGGGGGGGGGGAGGGAAATCAAAGATGGTTATAGGCCAGTATGAAAAGCCAAACAATTTCAAACCACTCAGTAGCTATTCATAGTGGCTTTAAATGGCAAAAAAAAAAAAAAAAAAATCTCCAAATCTAAGGTGAAATACAACTGAAATCAACAACTGGTAATTGCAACTATTTGTGTGTATTTGGTCATTCAGAATAAAAGCCCAAAGAAGAGAAATGCCTTACACAATTTATCAGACAAAAATGCCACAAAATGTAAAGAAGTCAGCAAATAATTTCCCTGTGTTAGCCATTAGAGGTATAAAGTACGACTGATTTTTAATGCATTCAACTGTGAGTGAAGCTTTTTTTTTCCTTAAATAACTAATGTGGTCTGCCTTTGTAATGTATTGCATTTACCACTCAGAAAATGAAGGCAGAATCAACTGCAATCAAACAGAAATGCCATTACAAGAGTTTTTTTGAGAATCTTCATTTTAGCAGTTGGAAAAATGAGTTGCAGGATGACTCAAAAGCTATTTTCTCAACAGCCTGTAGGGGGTTTCCAAGACCCCTTAGGGAGAGGGATAACCCTTTCAATGCAAAATTACTGCTTCTTGACTCTTCTGCCCCAGTGGCATATTCATGTGTAGGATTCCAAACAGGTAACCCCATGGTCTCTTGTTAAACTGGGAGGTTCTATCATACCTCTGACTGATGTGCAGTCTCTGATCTAATTGAAACTGATAGCTACATAATCAAATATTTTTAAAATAATAATTGTATTTATGCAAAGCAACCTACTGTAGCAATAGGGAACAAAACTCTGCTTGATAAAACTGGTTACTAGACATATAGCCACACAACTACACTGTGGTGGTGCAGGGTGGACAGAAAACTTCGTTACACAAGAAAAAATCTCCTTCAAAACAGTCAAAAAGACACTCCAGCTAAATTATTTTAATCACCTTTAAAAATAATAAAAAGAGCTTTAATGGTCAGGAGCTGCAAGACAGAGTTGAACTTAACTTACTAACTTCTGATTAGGGTGATAAAAATTACTATATAACTGTGAGAAGAGGGTATGTCCAAACTGCCCCCTTAGACAGCTGACTCGAACTGACCAAAGGGGTATTCCATGCCATATAATGTCATGGGCAGCAATAAAAATTAGCGGGGGTGGGGCATGGAATGGGATGACAGGATAGTAGTGTGGGAAATAGCCATCACTCGGAGACTAGCTGGGTAGCGGTCCACTTGCATGAACGTGGCGAGTGACTGTCTTCACTTGGTTTGGGTTTTCCCCCTTTTTCTTTCCCTTGTTACACTGTCTTGATCTCAACCCACGAGT
>NW_010249511.1:0-17016 GCF_000690775.1 Eurypyga helias
GGGTCCAAGTGAGCCCCATGAGTGACACCACGACTGGGAAAGCCAACCAACCCACCAACTCACTAATGAATGAAACAGCAAAGGAATTAGCAAAAGAATTAGCAAAGGAGTTAAGGAGCTAACATAAGAGATAGCAAAGGAGCAAAAGGAGTGATGGGCCTTGAACCCACTCCCCGCTTATGTACCAAGCATGATGTATTATGGACTGAAATACCCCTTTGGTCAGTTTGGGTCAGCTGTCTGAACTGTGTGTCCCCTCCCGGTGCCTGCAGTGACAGAGTCAGGAAAGCAGCTGCAGTATCAGAAGCTGAGAGAGACCTTGAATTGGGTGCAGGCACTCCCCAGAACCAGTGAAGAGACACCTTATCAGTACTTTTCTCAGCATAAATCCAGGAACACAGCTTCATACCAACTACTGTGAGGAGAGTTAACTCTTTCCTGACTAAAGCCAGCACAACCTCTTAACAGCTTCTGCTGCTGTTCCCAGGTATGAAGTTCTAGATCCTCCTGTCTTCATCCCCCCAGATAGCCAGAATTAATGGCTTGAGAAAGTGTTAGATGGATCATTATTACGTATTTTGCTTGATGTGTATACATAAATTTACAAAACCACCAAATGTTTCCAGTGGGAAGAAAGCACAGTCCAGTGTCACTGTGCCAGCCTTGAAGAAGAGAAATAAATATTACACTACCACATGTAGGGAATACATGGCAGCTTAAGGGTGGTGAGAGCTTCCTTGCATTGGTTCTAAATTGGTATATTATACTATACTAAACCATCACAGTATATTATCTTCAGCTTATCTGATCATGAACTCTTTACTCAGTTCAGAGCAGTCAGAACAAATTTGTGCACCCCCTCCCACCAAACCAGTTGTCATACCAAAAGATGTGTTGTGTGGGGCAAGCTCTCTACAGTAACAGTTCTAGCAGAGAGTTGCCCTAAGACTTAAAAACTGAAGTACAGTCAGACACTTAAAACTGGATTAGAGCTTTCTCGACCAATTAGCACCTCTCAGGTTACTTGCTAAAATGGGTCTTTCACAGGAATTTCTTTGAGAGATCTTAAAGACATGAGCAGGGCACTCAGAAACAGGACAGGCACAATCTAAAATAAAACTGTGTTTTTGAATGTATAGAATGGTTTTCAGTCAAAGTCAAAAGTTGAAACTGCAATGTTGCAGGGTTTTTTAAAATAATTTCTAATAAAAATTTTGTATGGGCAAAACACATTTGACCCTTTACAAGCAAGAGTTACTTTTATTCTTTTTTTTTTAATTTTCACTTTCTCTGTACATGAGTCTGTAACCTCCAGGAATAAAAACAGCTGGGAATACTGAGGTCAATTCTCTTCTGCCTTTCTTTACATGGAGCTGGTATTTATAATGAGCCTCCAGTCAGCTCTGTCATGTTAAAATGAACTTTCGGAATTATTGTTGTTCGCTTGATTTCACAATCAGCCCTTTGCAACCCACAACACTGTCACTAACAATCTGACCAAAGGCAAAAATTTCTTTAATGTCTAGACCAGTTTATGCTGGATAATCTCAACACCTTTCAGCAGCAGTGGTATTCAAATACAGCTGGATTGGAACAAAACAGAACGTCTGAATTTTCAAAAAGCCTCATGCATCCTCTCTCTCTCCTGCTGGACTCCTGCAAATTACAACTGTTGTGTGTTTTTATTTCCTTTTATTTCTATGTTTTGCTAATACTTTGTGTATTGTTTTGGGTGTAAATGTTAGCACGTTTTAAGACTGACAGTCTTTGACGTAGGAAAGTGACTTCTCTGTTAGAAAGCCAGCGTATTTATAAAGCTATATATAAATATCGTATTTTAAAATGTGAGTCAAGGAAATGTAACAATGCATCTATTATCAGGTACATCTCTCTTGTCCTTCTGATGCAGAGAGAGTATATAAACTCTTTGTCTTTTGGAACACTGTGGAAACAAAATGGCCAGGGACAGTATCTTTACCTGCAGCATGATGTCCATTTCCAGTTATTATTTCATGTATGTTTTTCTTTACTTTTCCATAATCGCTTCTACTTACTGTTTTTCAAAGACAGAGAGTATCAGGTAGGTGGGATTGGAGGCAAGGGGGCAGAGGTTGCCTGTGCCCATTCTTGGTTCATCATCCCTTCAATCATCTTTTCTACAAAAATTAAAACCTCCACAAAACACCAGTTAGATAGGTCTTTTTCCCACATGTCTATCTGCTGGGATAGAATACAATGTTTCTACTGACTGGTTCCAATAACGACACCAAAAAAAGATGGATATAGATTCACAGCAGTTCTTTTCAAGAAAATGTTATTAAGTATACAAAACAATAAGGTTTAAAAAGTAAAAATAAATAATGTCCTTATGTCGGGCAGCAACAGATCTAGTGAGGAGCTTTGAAAAATGCTAGTGATAGGCCACTGATGTATATTACCAGGACAAGTCACTTCTTTGTTATCTAGTCCTCCTTTGTGCAATAATGATACAGAGGCTCAAATTCTGAATAAGATGTGATTTCTTTCTAGTCTTATGATAGTGCAATTTCAACTACAATCTGACTTCAATTCTGCTTCAGCACTGATAGGAGTTTTACCTGTTCCAAGGGCAGTACAGCTCTCCCATGGCAAGGCTGCAAGAGATTTGTGCCTCTTCAAAGCCGCCCTGAATAAAACCTCACTACTAGCTTCAACTGCTTGCCAAAAGAGTTGTCAAAACTGTACACAGCTAGAATAGCTCTGTCACGGCGCTGTTAAGTCAGAAGGGAAGGACACACTCCCGACTGTTAGTTCTCACCTTTTCCAGTACTTTAGGTTGACATAAAACATGTACACCAGCAGAGGGCATTGCATGCCTCAATAAAATACAGGTTCATAATCAATTTGAAAGGAAGGGGAAATTATTCTAGACTTCTTAGGATACTGGATATTTTATATAACTAATCATAAGCTTCATACAAAGTGTACTGTCTGAAGCACAGGGTCTATCAGATGCCCATTCACTGAAGTGCTCATTCACTCCAGTAGCTCCTTTACAGGGAAAAACAGTAAATTAACTAATTTTCACTTGTAAACAAAGGGGATAACTAAACAATTAGAACTGAAAACATATTTTTCCTTCTAAACAGATGAATCTGAGGAAAAACTAAGACAAGTATGTTTATTTTTAACCTATTCATGGCATTGTTTTTGCTTTCACTCCTCCTGCTTAGCTAACACACGGCAGCCTTTTTCTACTTAGTGAGCCACATCTTTATGTGGATTTTTTTTTACTAACAATTCCATGAATTCCATCAGCTGAAAAGCCAGCCTTTTCGATATCATTAATTGTAGAAATATCACACAGCTCAGAGTACATTTGCCATTTAAAAATAATATTAGAAAAATAAGCCTCTCTTGTTTTTATTTTCCAGGCCTGCAATCTTGTATAAGGATCCTGAACTTTTTTCATCTCAAAGAGCTCAACATGTAAACAGCCTTTAAATTTATATCTATAAATTGTAATTTTCTATAAATCAAGCAAAATGAACGCAGTCACTAGAACTGAAAGACAATGACTGGGGAAAACACAAAGCACACAGCATTTGTCACAGTTCTGTTCAGCTTTTCATTGCAACTAGCTTAATGTCTGCATTTAATTTTTTTCAAAGTCAGGGTTTTAGCAGCGCTTGTATTGACCCCTTGATTTCACACAAGAAAACAACTTCACCATGCAAAACCAAATGGTCCATCCTGAGATTTGAAAAGAAGTTCTCTCACAAGCATTTTTTTATTAAGTGCTATCTTGCTACTTCATAATACTTTTGTATTGCTGATCTTCAGGTAGAAGTAGGGTCTTCAGCAAAAGCAGTACAACAGGAGAGTTCCCATAGTAAGCCAGTGCACATCCCTGCCTTGAAAACAAACAAATAATTATTAAGTTTACATTCTAAGATCTAGAGTTATGTACTCGTCTGCAAATTTGAGTGCTTGTAATAATAAAAAGATCATTGGCTGCTATATCATTTACATCACTGTAAATCTATCGCTTGGCTATCACAAGTTCATTGGGTAATTTTCAAGGTGATTTAGAGGGTATCATGACTGGGCAGGATGCGCTCACTTGCCTGTTCATCCAGTGTGGTTTGGCTTCCTTACTTGAATACTGGAATAGCAAATTAATAGCTTATAATGTGTATATTAGAAATCTAACATTTGGAAGTACAATGTTTGCATTTAAGTTCAGTCCTATAAGTAAAATGCTATTTCCTTCTGCTTCAGTACACCAGAGGAAAAATACCTTTCCAGTGAAAGGATAAATGCTGAGAGACTTGTATACAAATGACACGCTGACACTTCATCTATGTTTTCTTTCTGCTTGTCTCAGAACTTAACGAAACACTTCGTTGGTTGTAGATGAGAAAAGTCCTTGTCCAGCTAAGTCTAAAATGATCCTAACTTTCAGCATCATCTAGGCTGCTCTACAAACAAGGACTGTGCTAGGAAGCAAAGGATTGGTCTTGAAAGTAGCTGTCCAGACAAGTAATATATATTCAGGAGAAACTATGGGACAACATTAATTCAAATTCTAAGGTTAATACAGCCAGTATTTGAGATGTAAAACTCTTAACACTTCTACATGCTTTGAGTTTAAACTGATGTTTAGTGACTTCTATCCATAAAGTCTGTAAGTAGTGAACTAGAACTCAGCCCAACACCCATTTCTGGTATGGGTCCCGCAGCTCCATGCTATGCTGCTGTAAAAGCTTATGCAGGTGCTCTGAAATTTGAGCTATCAAAGTCAAGGAGACTGCTCTTGTGACAAAAAAAAAAACCAAAACCAAAACCAAAAACCACAACTTGTGCTTCGTGTTGGAAGGAAGAGGTGACAGGAAGCCTTAAAAATACCTTACATTTCTACTGCTTTGACACCTTTTTTTTTTTAAGCCAATGGCATATCACAAACACTGTGTAACCCAGTTGGCATGCAAAGCTGTCAATTTGTCTCATGTCAGCCAATGCTTCTTAACCAAAAACTTCTGCAGAAATTATAAAGAAAGACTAAGTATGTATGTGACAAATTTTCATCCATATCTCAACCAATAATAAACTTAGTGAAAAGTTATGCTCTCTAGCCAAAAGGTGAGCTTTAAATACATTATTTGAAAAGTTGCTGTTACCACATCATTACCAGATATATGATTTATGAATGTGTTTTAGGCTGGGGTTTTTGCGTGTTTTTTTTTAACACTATTTTTTCTTCTTCATAGACAACAGATAGAAGGCAGCTGCTAAAAGTCATCCCAGATTATAGCAAAGTCTAGACAAAAGAGAAATTTAGCCTAACCGACGTAAGGAAAAATATGCTGCCACTACTGCTGGTGCCAAGAATAGGAACTGAAGGTCAATGGCAGCAGCTGGAGGGAATCTAAAACACAGGTAAGAGGATAGGAGTCACTGGAATAATCAAGGGAGAGATGCCTCTGCATCAACTTCTAAGCAAGCACTTTAATCATGTTTCCTACTTCGTTAGCATTCAAACAATTCAGATTGAGATATGAAAGATTGTTTTAGCTCCCTTCTCTTTTATGCAAGCTTTAAGCAAAACACTTCTCATCTGAATAATGAGGATAAGAATAATAACATTTCTCTATCTCAAAGGGCTGATTGGGAGAATAAATTAGATGCTCAGATGTTATAGTAATGTATCCCAGTAAGTTAAAAAGAATTTTCAAAACAAGATAATCACATTTACATTATTTTTTAGATACCTACAATTCAAAAATATTTTTGGCAATCATAAGCTGTTTGTATGAAAGCAAGGAATTTATGGATGGTTAACCCCAGAAATGTGAAGAACACTTATTGGGAAATACTTCAGCTAGTTGACAGCAGAATGGGTAAAGAGGAGGCTATTAAATTATTAAATGACCTACACTACAGCTTCTCATATGCAGTTGTGCAGCTGGAGGAGAAGTGACTGCTAGGATGCTTAGTTTGGTCTCTTCAAAATGTCTACAGTGAGGATTTGGTTTGAAAAGTGATTATGTAAAAATAGCACTTCCTACTCAGCAGATCTGTTCTTGTGTGCTTTAGTGGGGAGAGGGGAAAAAAAAACATCACTGCACGTCTTCACTGCTGAGCCACCATATCTCTGGGGGAAAAAACTGCAATATACCCATTTATGCAACTTCATCAAAATCACCAATTTAAAGCTATAGTGTACCTAAGCAAAACCCATAACTTCAAAATTGTGCCCTTTGAAATCAGACCCACGTAACCTCATTACCTTCAGCTGAATGGAAATGAATGAAATGAAATAAATCCTTCAGACTGAAAAATCATGATTGGATTTCCTCCAGCTTCCTATCATCACCCAAACTAATCAAGCTGTTTCTCCCTCAGGTGGAAAATGAAAAGCAAGAGAGGTAATGATGATTCTTTTTTTAAATATTTGGCAGTTAGTCTCAGAGCATGGTGCCTGTGTAAGTTTTGAGAGGTTACACGAGGACTACAGGAGGCTAATAGTATGATAACAGCTGCTAGTACAGGGATGTAAGCAACACAAAAACCAGATTCATGCAGTTAGGCGAGCCTGTTGCTGGGGCTGTCAGACTCCTGAGTGATGGAGTGGGCTTTGCCACTATCAGCTGCTTCCAAAGGATCAATATATCGCAACAAATGTTCCTCTTTTAGCCTTTCAAAGGAAATCTTTATCAGTGTGATTTTTTTCCCCAAGAAGAGCAGATGAGGAGACTCCTGTAAAAAGGGGGGGGAGGGAGGGGGAAAGTACAATTCTTAACACTGGAAAATGCATACTTAGTATCTGTCTAGAGATTTGAAAGGATACTTTGATCATTCCTGCCAATTACATACCTGTTAGAGGCAAGTATATTTACATATTTAATATTCAGCTAATCTCCAAAAACTTCTTTGATCAAATAGAGATGCCATGTATCCTCAAACACTGTGCCAAAATCTCATCTCTAGATAGCCTAATGTGTGAAGTGATGAATTTGTTTTCAAGTCTTTTACAGAATGCCTTCCATTTTTCACTTCAGATTAAAACACCTACCCTTTTAACAAGTGTATTGCCTCTCCTGAACACTATGTTTAAATATAAAAGATACCATACCAGAATGGTTCCCTTAGAGTTTTGCCTTTTGACATTTCCCTACTTAGAAAACATCTGAGAAGGAAAATAATGGCATTAACACTTGCAGAGACAATCCTTTTCTAAACGAAGAGAAATGTCAACATATTTCTCCTTCCCATCCATGATACATACTAGTGTGCCTTACAGACACAGATTCTGCATGACCTTCAGTAAGTCCCTGGAGCAATGGACTCAGAAGCTTGACTAGCCCTAGAACTGCAAGTTCTGAGTTAAGGCTTCTGCACTCATTCAAAATAGAAAGATTACTTCATAGGTTTGCAGAAAAAAAGCACATCAGTTCCGACAGAAGCCAATCCACCAACACAGGTTTTGCAACACCATCTGGACTCAGGTCTGTTAAGAGTTAGACATGACAAATCCAACAAAAACTGTCATATTTTTGTGATCAATTGTCTTCTTACAGAATATGTGCTTTTCAAACAATGTCTAAGCTTTTAATTATTTTCTTCTTCCTCTATACTAAGCTTTCTCTTAAGTCTCTTCAAAAATCCACCCAAAAGAGTGTTTTATTCAACAGAGATGCAAACACAGCATCACAATTCCTCTATGTATTTAGAATGCTTTGAACCTCAGGCTGGGTCTTGGAGACCCTTCAAGCATGGTCCACGTGTTTACTGAGGAAGTACTGGGCATTCCTCTCTAACAGCACCAGGCATTCTAACAGTAGAGGGTTAAGACCTCTGGCAGTAAGGCATACAGTCTGATAACGGAACTGTAATATATCTGGAGTCACTGTCAGCAAAGCACGCCTGGTTTACAGTCCTAAAACTGAAGTACCACGACAAAGCCTCTAGGATAAAACCCCACTGTTAGACATGCAGTACGATTTTATTTTCAAGACTTACCAGAATTACTCTAGCATTTTTGCAGAATACTCTGTAGTGTTGCCACTTTGGGGAGCCCGTGTACGAGGCTCTGTATGCAGGTCTATCCCACAACAGTAGGCTGGGCTCCAGCCACCAGCAGCATAACTCACTGGTGGCATTCAGGACTTGAAGGAATAACTGGTTTTGTACAACTGTTTTCATGGTGAGATGCAACTATACTGACTTATTTAAGCACGGAACGCAGAGCTTGCTAACCTATAAGATGCAAAATAGACAATGAAAAGCAACATCTGATTATGGAAAAAAATGCTCTTTTGTAGACTGTGGCAACCTTTTTATCCTCACCCGTCACAAAAATAATTCGGAGGTTGTAAAGCATTTTTTCTTACCAATGATTAGATCAGTAAACAGTAGAACTTACTACAAGGATACAAATAATATTCTTAAAAATTTACAAAGATAAAATTTCATAGACTTCAAAAAGAAGTTTTTTTTAGGGTTTTCATTCCAAATTACCCAATCTTTCTTTTTTTCTTTTTTGTTTTTGGGGTTTTTTTTGCCTTTAGTCAGAAGACTCATTTTCTTTTCAAAAATGTTTTTTCTACCTGGGACAAATTCATAGAAACAGATTTACTGAGAAGAATTCTGACACTTTCCTGGCAACTGGCAGTGATCCCTGGTGAAAGCAGCTAAATTTTGCTGTAGAAGAAATTTGCAAAAACTCATGAAAACAGCTTTTGAACTCATCCAAATGTCATCTCCCTAAAGACAAATCTAAATAGAAATGTCAGGATTGTAATTTTTTACTCACTTCAGGAACTTCATTTGATATACTGCCTATACAGTTTAATATTAATGGTTTTTTTTTCCACAAGAAAACACTGACTTTAAGTACAGATTCTTTTTTTTTCTTTTTTTAAAGCTGCCTAAACTGGTTATATATTGTATAATTTTGCCAAGAGACTGTTTACCTTCTAGCAATTTCACCACGAAGTCTTCAAAATCTGGCAAAACCTACTGAAGAATGAAAAAAAAAAAAAAATAAGTGGGTATTTTTGTTTTGCCTAACTCCCTACAATCAGACACAAGGAAGTAAAAGTGGGTCCAAAGAAAAGCTAAGAGCTCTGTCCCTGCATGTCATGAATTACACAAAACTCTCCTTTGCCTTGTAAAAAATATAAGGCTTGTGGTACAAAAGCTACCAGAGGACATCAGCAGTATTTCGGGCTCCCTACAGTAACAGTGAACTTGTTATGCTTAGAGGAACCTAGCAGTACCACAAGCTTGCTATTTCTGCTGTATAATCATATTTTGGGTTTTGTTTTGGTGAGAGCCCCAGTCAGAAAAAAGTCCACAAGCAATTTGCATCCAACAAAGCAGCATGACAGGGACTTTAAATTGTGTATACCTGACAAAACTCATCTTCAGTGCAACGCTTTTGATATCCCCTGCCTTCATAGTTCATCTCCTAAATGAACTTTAGAAGCCTCTCATTTAAATTCTTCATGGGTATAACCTGTTAAAAGGTGCTTCAGATGACAACTTAATAAAGGCTGATCCTGCGAAAACAGAACAGAACAAGATGACAAGAAATTAGAGTACTATTCTTGGCTTTCCTTACTTTTTTTCTAATTCTGATAGATTTGTTTAACCTTGCTGTGCTTCACTGTACTCTCTATAAAATAAAGATAATGATACATGCCTATTCTACAGAGATATGGGAAGATTATTATCCTTGCATTGAAATGCTATGGGAATGAAAAGTATCACGGCTTCACTGTTATTTAATTGTATTAAAAAATATCCTTCAACTTCCATTAAAATCCTTGGTATTAAATATAACAAGAGTAGGCAGAAGTAATGAATGCCATCGCCCTGTATTTTTGCTGTGGATGAAGGTGTTTACTTACATGAATTGACTAGCAGATGCAAGCCCTTTTAGAGAAACAGAGCCTCTGATGTTTGCAGGAGGAAGAATCCCTATTGAACTTAGAGGTTTAGTTTAGGTTCTTCTCAGCCATTTTGTACTGTTTCAGGTCTGGGAGCTTTTGGATTTTGCTATCATTACAATGCTGCTCTAGAAATTACACTATGAAGAAAAATAATCTAAAAATAAGCTAAAGAAATCAAGCACTCTGGTGTAAATGTCCCAGATGGGAGGAGAACAACAGTAGGATGCTGACTAAACACAAATCTCTGCAGCTTTTTAATAAACTTTCCTCAATACAGTGCTGACATAAAAGAAGTGTTTCAGAGGATTTTTTTTTTAAACATGAATCTTATTTTAAGACAGATCCAACGTCCTGCTAAAAATTAGTAACAATTAGGAGTAGTGCAGCATAACTCCCTCCTTCCTTTGCACTAACCAGTGACTGTGTTTTGGAAAGCAGCTCCTACAAAATCAGTAGAGTTGTCAGCAGAAAGATTACTACAACATCAGTATCAGAAGGTCAGAAGCTATTTGATCTATTAAAGGGGAGCAGTGTGATAGCTAAGCTAGGCAGGTGAGATGCAGTAATAAAAATATATAATGACATTCGCTGTTCCCAAAGAATTTACACTCTATTATTAGGCAGAGGAAATAATGAAGATATTTTGGATGTTACTGATTCCCTGTGACCACTGCCAAAAAAAAAAAAAAAAGGCAAGAATAACGCTAAGAATATTCAGAGGGTTCTTAATAGCCATCAAGAAAGAAGTTCATCAGAGTCAATTTTTAAAATTTGTATTAAGTATGGTTTTATGGCCTCAGATATAATATAAGCATTGAGTAAGTTGGTTTGAAATTTTGCAAACTGGCTACAGCAGGTCAGATTTACATCCGAGCATGCTGGAAGGTTTACATCATGTCTGACTAAGGTGGCTACTGGCATTATTTGAACAGTGGGTATTTACCTTTTGTTGTTTCTATGTCTTTTCCTTTCTGAAAAATGAAGTGCATATTTAATTCTCTGACTATAAATATTTTCAGACATTACAGTCCCCTGCAGCTCTGAGTCACAAATCAGTTACCTATTACAGTCTGGACTTGCAGTGTCAAAATCAATCAAAACTTGTGTTTTGATTCCCAAGTTCTGATTGCAATGAATGGTGTTGCTTTTCTGCAACAGCTGAATTAGTTTAAAAAAGCCACACAAACAGTACAACCATATACTTAGTTCGTTTCTGTTGCAGAACACTGATAAGGCTGTGAAAAATACAATCCAGGTGAAGTACAACACATTGAGAAAAAGTATCAGTTACTTTCTTACAGGAAGGAAGGTTCTTGAGCTTCATTTCCCATTCTGCAGCATAAGCCTTCTTGGTACAGAACGAGAGTATTAAATCAGCAGGGCTCTGCAATTACTGACTACTTAGAAGCCAAAGTGAGATTTAGGTGTAAACTTTGTTGGCTGTTCTAAGTTGATGCTGGCACAATGTAAATATGCATGTTTATGTGCCACAGACAGATTTACCTGTAATCTAGAGTATACTTTGAGTCCTATATTTTCAATAGGACACGGTTATGTGAAGCACTGACACACCTAAAACTTGGATAGATACAAACTAGCCAATAGAAATGATTAGTGGGCATTCTCTAATACATATTGTTGCCTGTACACTATAAAACATTTTCACAAGTGCAGATTGTGATTGATTATATCCTAGACAATGCAAAAAAGTACAGCAATGCAGTTAAATACAGTTCATTCCTTTCAGGAAATAAGAGAGGTTGTATTATCCTTGCATTTTTGCCTGCTTCAGTAGCAGGGTAGTAAGTCATACAGAGGTAAACTTAGCATATAGAATAAATAATTGTATTCTTTTTCTTTAATACTGTGGGATTGTAATTGTTCCAGGAACAGATTCTGGCATTGCTGTAATGTAGAGCATAATGTTGATAGAATACATTTATACTTTTCTATTTCACATTCCACTGAGGACTTTTTGCCACTGAAAAGCTCAACACACACACAAGTAGGTATAACTTCACACTTGCTCGTAGTCCCATTGATTTCAAGCCGTTACTTTACTTGAGAAGTTGCAGACTTTAGCAGAGTAATTTCCACACTATAAAAAAGCCAATCAAACAAATCTTTCTTACGTGGTTTTTCTTCAATGGATTATTTTCTTTCCATGTAATTGTACGAAAAATTAATCAATACCAAAATTTATAGTTGTTTTATTACCAAATATTTGATTATTTAGTTTTTTTATATCTTTGGGTTAATAGAAGATTGAGAACTGCCAGGAACCAGGATGAAACAATCATGATTTAAAGCGTGGAGACTTAGGCTCTTGTTCAGACCTTCAGGAGTAGAAAATGCTCAGTCCTGCAGTTGCACGCAAGAATGAGCTGGCTTTAACAAGATCTTCCACTATTATCAATATGCCGTAAGGCAAAAACACTGGCCTTTGGAATTTGCTCAAGGCTTAACACAAGCACTGGTCTGCTCACTTGCCTTGTCTTGCACACCAAGATACATGCATTAGGCCACATAAAACAAATGAGAATGATCACAAACCTATTTTTTATCACAAGTTAGCCATATCATTTCTACAAGAGACCTAATGCCTGCCTAAAGTCATGTGAAACAATCAGATGTTTTTTAACTTGGTGTACCTTCAACATGACTAATCAGTACGATCTTAATCTGGTTATTATACCCTGCATTCATGTATCCACTGCTAAGTTTGGCTTGCCAAGTTATACCATGAAAGAGCTCCATTTGGGCTGGATCAGTCGAAAAGCTCAATACCAGGGCTGAGTGTACCAACAGGATGTAATGGCCCTGATAAGCCCCACCTGGAACCCCACTCACAACCCCTGCCAATGGCCCCAGGAGATCCATTTTAGCTTCAGGTTGTTCCATGCTATAGATGTACTGACCATTCCCATCCCTGTACTGTTGCTCAGATTCCCTGGATTCATCTTAGCTCTGGCATGTTGTCTTGCTTTTGCCTTATGATCCCAGGACTGTTCTTTGGATCTGCTGTTAGCACCCTGCTTTCCTTATGCAGTTCAGGTGCTAATGGACTGTGCCCTGGCAAAGAGGGTACTGCTTATCCTGTGCTGTGGCTGCTGTCCTGTGTTTTTTCCTTCTTTAGCCGCTCTTGCTTTTCAAAGCCTTTCAAAAATGTGCTAGTGATGCTTCCTCCATGATGCAGACACTAGGGTCTAGCTGTGTTTCAATCTACACGGCTTTACGAGAATAGCTGAAGGCAGAAAATGAATACCCTGCAGTTAGTGCTACTCAAAACAGCTGGAGAAATGGCCCAAGTGAGATTTGTGTGGTCAAAAAGAAGAAAAAAAAAGGTTACAATCTTGAGCTTCGTTTTGCACTATTCTCATAAGCTATTTTTTGCAACCTTCTGCAACAACTTCTCGGATCGTTTCATGGCACACCCTTTTTCTTAGAGGGCTGGAGCACCTCTCCTATGACGAAAGGCTGCGAGAACTGGGCTTGTTCAGCCTGGAGAAGAGGAGGCTCCGAGGAGACCTCATTGCAGCTTTCCAGTATCTGAAGGGGGCCTACAAGGGTACTGGGAGAGGACTTTTTACAAGAGCCTGTAGTGATAGGACAAGAGGTAATGGGTATAAATTCAAATCAGGGAGGTTTAGATTAGATGTCAGGAAGAAATTCTTCACAGAGAGGGTGGTGAGGCGCTGGAACAGGTTGCCCAGAGATGTTGTGGATGCCCCATCCCTGGATGTCTTCAAGGCCAGGCTGGATGTGGCTTTGAGCAACCTGGTCTAGTGCAAGGTGTCCCTGCCCATGGCAGGGGGGTTGGAACTAGATGATCTTTAAGGTCCCTTCCAACCCAAACCATTCTATGATTCTATGATTCTTCTCTCTCTCTCTCTCTCACTTTCTTTTTTGCCTTGTCCTTTTATCCATCTTCTTTCCTTCACTCTCCGCTTCATCTTCTCCTACTTACCTTTACATGCCATAAAGTTGTGAAACTAACACAATGCTGGCTACCACCACATAGTTCACTCATATGCAACAGCCCTGAGGAGAAGGACTTGGGGGTACTGCTGAATGAAAAACTGAACATGAGCCGGCAGTGTGTGCTGGCAGCCCAGAAAGCCAACCGTATCCTGGGCTGTATCCGGAGAGGTGTGGCCAGCAGGTCGAGGGAGGTGATTCTGCCCCTGTACTCTGCTCTGGTGAGACCCCACCTGGAGTGCTGCATCCAGCTGTGGAACCCCCAATATCAGAAGGATATAGACCAGTTGGAGCAAGTCCAGAGGAGGCCACGAAGATGATCAGAGGGCTGGAGCACCTCTGCTATGGGGACAGGCTGAGAGAGTTGGGCTTGTTCAGCCTGGAGAAGGCACCAGGAAGACCTTACTGCAGCCTTCCAGTACCTGAAGGGGTTCTACAAGGAAGCTGTGGGGGGACTTTTTACAAGGGCCTGTAGTGACAGGACAAGGGGTAATGGGTTTAAATTGAAAGCGGGTAGATTTAGGTTGGATATCAGGAAAAAATTCTCCACAGTGAGGGTGGTGAGACACTGGAACAGGTTGCTCAGAGAAGCTGTGGATGCCCCATCCCTGGAATTGTTCAAGGCCAGGCTGGATGAAGCTTTGAGCAACCTGGTCTAGTGGAAGGTGTCCCTGCCCATGGCAGGGGGCTGGAACTAGATGATCTTTAAGTTCTCTTCCTACCCAAACCATTCTGTGATTCTATGAAGTATTATCATATAACTGACATCTTGTCTGAAGTTGTTTTCTATGGATGGAGGACTCAGAAGATTAGCATAGCTTTGCTCTGTGTAGCCAAGAAATAGGATATTTCAGAGCTGCATACTAGTAAGCTCATTGTCTTACTTCTAAGCCTTGCACGTAGAGCTTTCATTTTGCACAGAAGGCTACCATGACTTTAAATAATAGTGAAGTGGCTCCTGCAGCACCTTCTGAAGAGGGAGACTGGCACTGTTTCCAGCAGTAAAATGACATGTAACTACCCTTAGGCATTAAGAAATATTAAAGCGGATTTCTTCTACCATACACCTAAAGGTGTAGTGTACAACAACAGATGAGGGATTCTAGGAAGGCACTCTAATTAATTGGTTGAGAATATATCTGTCCGAGAGACCCTTTACATCTTTCCTAACAAACTAGTTTCATATAACTTATAATGTTCTCCTCAGACACAGTTACAAAGTTTCACTTTTACTGCCCCAGCCATCTGCACATATTCAAAAGACTTAACACTAATCAACTGCATCATCCAAAAGGCAAAAACAAGCAAAAAAAAAAAAAAGGTGTAAAATCTCTGCCAAATTTGGAGAAAAATATCAATTGTTTTTTTGGAAAGCATCAAGGTTTGGAGGAGGCTAAAAGAAAATATTATCTTTGTTAGAAGACCTTTCAAAAGCAATCTGTATGCTGAATATCAAGCACAAAATCTTTTGGTTAGTCTGCTGATCTAATGTATTCTTTCTCCTGAATCTCATAAAAAAATACTTTATATGTAGAATATTATATCCTATCCTGTGAATTTGAAAAAATTAGCATGTTAATTTTAATGAGCTCTATACAAGAAATGATTGTTTACTTATCTTTTTGGTAGCCTGTTAGTAAAGGACTGTCTTATACAGTCCAAAAGAAGACTAAATTAATGTCTGTAAAACTCAATTCTATTGATTAGAAGATTTAAATTCTCTTAGGAAAAAAACCCATACCAAGTTAACCTTCTCACTTTGCCAAAATAAATGTGTGAGAAATAAAACTAGAGACATTTGGATTTTTGACATATTTATAACATGTAGTTTTCTTCATCTTTCCTACTTAAAGATAAAAGCAGCATGTAAGAAATAAGCACCTAAGAGATTGCCACTATAAGTAAATGGTTGGTCTTAAAAGCCTCTGTGATTATTGCACATAGGCCAGATGACTAGCAGTAAGAGGACTAATGGTAGTGTATTATCAGCCCATATACCGAAGAGAGGACCTGCAAGTTAAATGTTAATTCATATAGATTAAATTACACATTGTTCCATGTTTGATTAACAAAATCAGGCAATATTACAGGCAAATTCCTAACATTTATTAATTTCAGCACACAAGTTTTTCAATTATTTAAGATACAAAATACAGTAACTTCCTTTTAAGATGACTCATTCAATGAAGCTTATAGACTGTTTGGCTTCAGATGATTAATTGTGGTGGCATATTATTTTTCTCAGTTTGAAGTACTGTGTTGCTAATAAAAAAAATAGCATTATAAATTTAGCAAAACACCCTATTGATTTAAACAAAGGATGACATAAAGAGTCTGTTGTTGATTCACTGTCAGTTACAGCAAGAGACAAACCAACATATTTCTATGGATAATGTCTCGTGCTTGGAGTTTACAATCAATGAGTAGGACAGAGGTGCTAATATATGACACTTTCTGCTGACACATTCATTAAGTATCTTAATATACCTCTGGGACAAGTTACAAATGTTTGAATGCAGAAACACAGCAGGAAGACATTTCCCATTTTTGCTCACAGAGAAAAAAAAAATGGAAGTAGGTATCTGTAACCTTTTGAAAGGGAAGAATGGTTTAATATACCCTGTCATTTGTAAAATATCACTACTGATGAATAGGTTACTTCTATACATGAAACCTAAAAGACAAACACTTGCCTTGTTACCAAATTCTACTAAAAAATTCTGGCTCTGTGCCATCCTTTGCCTGCAGCCAGGAGCGTTCCCAGCATGACTGCTCCAGAGACCCTGAGAGTGCCAATACCACCCCAGCAGAGGACTTCATGGCAAGGGAAAAAAGCCTCCTGCACCCTTCTAACAAGATGTATGTGGGTATATCACCTCTGGTAACTATCACTGCTATTCCTGCTTACTCAGGGCAACAAAAGACAATATTTCTACTATTATTGTATCACATTTCCTCTGGTAAAGCAGGTAAGAGTTGTGATCACTCAAAAAGGGCATGAGAACTGGGATGCTCAGTGAGGATCAGGATCAAATAGGGCATGAGAGCTGGGATTCAGTAAGGATGAGGTTCGGGAATGCCTCAGGAACCTGAAGGTGCACAA
>NW_010249512.1:0-316 GCF_000690775.1 Eurypyga helias
CTCTCTTGAATTGCTGCTGTGTGAGTGCTCAGCAGCACGTTGGGTGGGAGTGTTGATCAGCTCCTGAGACCTGGGCAGGCTGGATCAGTGGGCCGAGGCCAACTGTATGAGCTTCAGCAAGGCCAAGTGCCATATCCTGGAAGGCCAAGGGCATCCTGGCCGGCATCAGAGACAGCAGGACCAGGGCAGGGATCGTCCCCCTGTGCTGGGCACTGGGGAGGCTGCACCTCGAATCCTGGGGTCAGTTTGGGCCCCTCACAGCAAGAGCGACCCTGAGGGGCTGGAGCGGGTCCCGAGAAGGGAAAGGAGCGGGGGA
>NW_010249512.1:904-1229 GCF_000690775.1 Eurypyga helias
GAGTGTGTGGGGAGACGGGAACGGAGCTGGGGAAGGGGCTGGAGCACAATTCCTGTGAGGAGCGGCTGAGGGAGCTGTGGGGTTCAGCCTGGAGAAGAGGAGGCTCAGGGAGACCTTAGGGGTGGGCTGCAGCTCCTCCCAAACAGCTCCAGGGTGGGTCCCTTTGTGGGGTGCAGTCCTTAAGGAGCAGCCTGCTGCAGCGTGGGCATCCCAGGGATTCCTGGGCTCTTCTGTCACAGCCACCTGCTCCGGAGCGGGCTGCAGGCAGGTCTCTGCCCCCCATGGCCCCCCATGGCTGCCCGGCGCAGCCCACCCTCCCCCCCCC
>NW_010249512.1:1619-3648 GCF_000690775.1 Eurypyga helias
AGACCGGCGACGGGCAGCCCCCACAGCGCAGTCGGTAGATGACGTCCCCTGCTCTCCTAGTTCCAGGCACCGGTTTATCTTTAGTTTCACCCCGTACGCATCAAGCTGAGGGGTTGGTGTCCCCCCGGCACCAGCAGCACTGCAGACCGGTGGGGCAGGCACGGGGAGCGGGATGTTTGCAGTGTGGGCACAGCCTGGAGGGGTGTGAGGGTCGGCTCGGGGGTTTCCGGTGAGGAGCGCCGCCGCGTCCTTGTTTGGACCTTGTGGGAGTGCTGAGGGCAGAAGGAGTGTCTTATGTTAAGCAGATTGATGCAGGAGTCGGGGTTGGAAAGGTGTTTTTCCCGCTCCCTGCTCTCGGCTCCCCAGGCTGATTGAGGGTGTTTCTTTCAGCATTTTATGTTTTTTTCTCCTTTCTCGGGGTTTTTGGCTTTATTTTTCTGCTTTGCCTAGGACCCAGCTGTGCCCGCCCAGGGATGGTGAGATCCTGAATCATTTGTTCTATTTCTCTGTTCCTGTAATTACTCATTAGCAATAGGATTGTTAGTAACTCCGTAATGAGAGGAACACTATTTTCGGGTCTTTACAAAAGAAGCTCGTGTGAACGCAGACTGAAGATGAGAAGGAATATGGAAACTACGTGGTCTCTTGAATATGTAAATTACTTGAATATCTTCTCCCCCGAATGTGTTAAATGTATTAACTACCTGAATATCTGGAATATCTAAAAAAACCATGAATATCTTGATTATGCCAAAAGAACATTTTTGTCTTGAGATTCTCAGGCGGGTCGGGCAGTCTGTACACTCAGAGTACCTCAGCCAGTGGGGAAATGAGGAGGGTCTCTTGCGGCCGGGAAAAGTAGGATAAAAGGGGGCTGCGTCCCTCTGTAGGTTGAGAGACCCCCCAGGAATATGTCCCGTGGACTCGCCCTTTATTTGAATCCAGTTATATATTATTTATATTCCGACAGGGCTAAAGCACGACAGTTCTTTTTAGCGCCCAGCGTGGGGCCCGAGACAGTTAAGAAACAGCTCAGTGTCCGTGATAAGCCCGGGAAAACAATGGGGTGGCGGCTGATGCAGGCGCTGAGTTCGGGGCTTTCCAGGCTGCTGACCGAACGGCAGGATCTGCTGCCTTTTGTGCTACTGATCCCCTTGATTTTGTACGTGCGAGCCGGGCTGAGGGGCTTGGTCAGGCTCTTGTGTGTGTGCTGATGCTGGCAGGGATTCTCCACCTCTACCTGTACGGAATGTTGTCGGCCCCCTGGTACATGGGGAGTTAATCTCCTGGAGGCTTTCCACAATGACTCCCCTCCCTTTTTCCCCTCGGGGCACAGCCGGCAGAGGAGAGGTTATGTGGTGCTGGGGTGGATGGGGAAAACTTTTTCCAATTTTTTCCCTCTCCTCTGGGTCCGATGGCAAAGGCATACGAGTATTTCGGGAACTTTTCCTGGGGTTGGGGTGACCTGTGGCCAGGGATCAGCTTGCTAGTAAATGTTCTGGTGGCTCTGGGTACAGTTAAGGAAACGTTTGGGAGCGCTGCCCATGTGCTACCAGTGCCCGGGGCAGACGCAGGATTTGTGCAGCCACCCGAGGACACACGGTACCGGATTTTTACAGTAGATGGCAATAACCATGGCAATACCAAACATAACTCCTGCCACCACGGTCAGGAGAACCCAAGTTACCAATAGTCAGGGTACAAAGCTTACAAGCTTACCCTGCCACTACCTTATGGGGCCTCAAACCCCAGCGCAAACTTCCAGTGGTGAGCGCCAATGCTCTTTACCTCACGTAGGACGTCTCCTCACGACTTACAGGTATCCCCTTACTCCGTTACCACCAACATACCTGGTCCGCTAGTGATGGTCCTTGTCTGTCCCCGCGGTGATCTGGGTGAGTAGGGGAGTCCTCCCGAGAAGTCTCGGGGGCGCCCGGAGGAGTCCCGTCCTCAGCAGACCCCACAGCCGGGCAGAGAGAGTCCCATCGGGGTCGTGGAAGTGAGGTGCGGAAACAAACCCTACAACTCA
>NW_010249513.1:0-26666 GCF_000690775.1 Eurypyga helias
TTCTATGATTCTATGATTCTGCCCTTAGCGCTTCCAGCTCAGTTCTCCATACCACCGCATCTGCGGAATCACAACTTCAATAGCGTAAGGAGTTTGTGGAATCACAACTTCATTTAAAAAGTTGGGTGAACGATGACTGGCAAGAAACCAGTAGTTAAGAATGGTTCATGATCCAAAACGCTTGGGAAGCACCAGCATAATTAGCAAGCTGTGGGCATGCGTGCAGGCTTCTCTAGTCTAGTTATTTCTATCAGCGGCATGAAAATCATCTGTCCTCCAGATCAGAGCATGGTTGGTCCCAAGCCTGCAGAAGATACATGTGAAAAAGTGGCTATTTGTATAAAATGAGCATATTGTGGAGTAATTATTGGCACTGGGAAAACCTTGTAATTAGAAACAAGTGGGCGTCCTTTGTTTGTAAACAAATTGCATTTTGGTTCATCAGAGATGCTCCTTTAAGAACAAATTACAGCAGATGCTGCTTGTGTTTCCAGTGACTGAAAGGCCCCACCTGAATAAACGACACAAGGGTCACAACTGTATTTAACCCAGCACTTTCCGGGACAGGAATCCTGTTAGCAGGGGCTGCGACCACGCTTGCAGAGCACAGTGCCGCAGGGGGCTGCTAATCCATTAGACAACCTTCTCCTGGAGGTCCCGGTGCAGCTCCCGACAGGTTCAGGAAGGGTGTGCAGCTGCTGCCACCCACTACAAGGCTGTACGTGTTCCTGCCTCCAATTGCTCCCAGTTCTCCATGTCACCACTAGGTTGAATCCTCCAGGAGTACAAACTGTGCATTTGCATTACAAGACCTCTCAAACAGGATTTTCCTTTGAAAACAGCAAAGGAAACAGCCTACAGTGATGACAAAACTCCGTGCTACAAGTATCCATGTACTGGCAAAACCCATTTTCCTGCTATGTGCACGCGCCCACGCAGACTAAACAAACATCAGAAAGCAAACCGGAATACTCTGCTTGCATCTCACATGAAAGATTTCCTATGTGGGACCCATTTATGGTGGACGGTTCACAACAGGAGATCAGGGGCAGTGTCACAATATTGTTTGTTTTAAAAATGTCTGGGTTGACAAGATGGCGGGTTTTTAAACTGATGTTTATCTCTGTGTGAAGGTCAACATCCTTTTTGGATCTTGTTCTATTTTCTGTTTGTTAGCCATTAAGAGTTTGGGGTTTTTTTTGTTTTGTTTTGGGTGTTTGGGGTTTTTTTTCCCTGTTTCTAAATCAAGGGTTATTTTTTAAATAATACAGCAGAGCAAAAAAAAGAAATAAAACCACCCAAAAAAAAAAAAAAAGAGAAAATTAAGATTAAGAATGGTATAAACTCCACCACAAACATGGTACAAACACCACCACCTACTGTCCAAAGCAGGATGCTAAATCCCTGGTACATATTTAACTGAAAATTCAGAAAAAGGACAGCAGCTTGAACTGGGACAGGAGGTAAAAGCACTTGCTGCAGAGCAGCATACGGCCCACAGCAGCCACTGGATTCGTTATGGCTATAGTTAAGCTGCAGGTTAAAGCAGAGTTAAGTTGCTCTGTCCCAGGCTATAGTTCTGCATTCATGGCAGCCACCACAGTCTGAGCCTTCTGATCACCAAAGGTGCTTCATGTCGCTATTTGCGGCGTCGCCTCACGTCAAAAGTCAAAACAAAAACGTGCAGGTCCACTTGCTGCATCTGGGTGGATGATCATTTTGAATGGATTAGGAGATGGCGATAGGGGCTTTTCATATGGCAGCACAGCAACAGTCACTTGTAAGTCACCTGTCTGAAAGATCGTTCCCTTTCACAGACACGTCTGCATAATGCAATTATTAACTTCTCTGTGAAACCTTTAACAGGATTTTTTTTTCCTTTTTTTGAGGGCATGAGTGCTTAAAAAGTGCAACTATTAAGGAACACTCTCACCTTTGCTTAGGATCTTTCTTCAGCAAACCTGACAAGAGAGATTTTGCTTCAGGTGACAAAGTGCGTGGAAATCTAATCTCCTCCATAAGGATGAGTTCAAAGAGCTTTTCGTGGTCCTGATTGTAGAAGGGCAGCCGGCCACACATCATTTCGTACATCACAACTCCTAAACCCCACCAGTCCACCGCACGGCCATAGTCATTATCTTCCAGCACCTGCAGAAAGGTAAGGAAAGGGTTTTAGAAGGCATTCCCAAACCAGGCACGAACATGGAACTCGAGGCAAGTTCATCTTTTCATGTGTCACAGCTGAATATGCCAGTGGAGGATTTGCAGAAGACCCATTTGAAAGGAACTGGCAATCTATGCTCACCGCGCTAGGTGAGCAGGAGGGGGAAAGGAGGCAGCGGGTACGTTATAGCAGCTTCCTTCTCTTCTTCCTCCCACCCTTCCTCACATTATGGTCACAACCACTGAAAGCCCAAAGGCTGAGAACTGTTCTCACGTTACAGAGCCAACTGTTAAATTCTCACTTATTCATCACAAACTGTTCCAAACAGGATCCAAGTTTTTTTAGAAAAACCCCAAACCACCGAAGAGCCAGGATGGGGAGAAGAGAGAAGACTGTCAACTGTCAACCTGTTACTTCACAAGCAACAAGCCAAACTTCCCCATGTCTTCACGTCAACGTGCACCCCCCCCAGAGTGGTTCTGCACACCCTAGGAGGCCACCCACTAATACTAAATGACTAATCTACATTAAACACTAAGAGCCAGAACACCACTCCTAACATTTGACCAGCTGTAAGGCCGTAGAACATCAGCCAAATTGTCTGGAAACATTTCCCTTCCTCTCCCCTGCCCCCCTCCAAAGGGACTTTCTCACTAACTCCGGCTCTTCTTCCTCTGCTTAGAGGGCTGCAAACCCAGGAATTGTTGGCGGGGTGCACTTCTGTGGCCTCACAGCGGCAGGAGCCCAGCACAGATCGTTTTGCCCTTCCCTGGGTGCTTCTACCTAACAAAGTCGCGGCTGGTGCGGGTGCTCGGGACTCCGGCAGCGCTCCCCAGCTTGCTGTCGCAGTGCGCTTCTGATCTTCTGTGCTCAGGGCCGCTGAAGGGAGCAGGGAGTGTTTTGGGGCTCGTGGACTGGATGTTACGAGGGCTTCTCTAGACTCTGTGTCTCCTACGCAGTTGTCTGTAGCTGACACCAACAGTCTCATGTTCCAACCCTGTCCTCAGGTTTTAGTTGTCATCTTGACTCTTCTCACAGGTCTGCACTGAGGTGCTTACTCTTGCTGAGAGCGCAAACCACGACCGCACCACCATCGTGTTTTCTTGTTGCGTGGTGTCTGTGTGAGCTTTACATTGCTACCATTCAGAATTCTTTACACTCAAAAGGGTGAAAGAGCCAAACGAAGTCGATGAAAGTTTAACGAAAGCAGGATCTGAAACTCTTACAAACCCTGATGAGGATGGTGCATACAGAACAGTAGCCGAGACACTCCACGTAACAACTGTTTGCACTCTGCCCTTCTTTATTCACTAATTATTCCCCTTAATTGTCTGGACAAGGGAAAGGGCCTGCAGTAAAAATCAAAAGGCTGCCAGGTATTAGATTACCCCACGTTGGTCTATTTACAGCATCCCTGCCGTATGATTCACACCAAACGACAGCTGGCTGTGCAGCTGCCCCGTCTATGTATACGGCCGGCCCACTGTATACGGCCGGCACAGCTGCCGGCCGGACAGGATTCCAGGAGCCGGCCCCGTCCTTCCCGAGGCATCGCGACCCTTCAGCTCACAGGAGATAGTGTGACAACACGGTTCCCGCTCTCTGAGTCACCCCGTCCAGTAAGCGCTTCCTGTTCACGCTGCTCTACACTTGGGTTACCCAAAATAAAACGGTCATGGGGCCTCCAATTTTTACTTTTGTTACTTCAACGGCTTCAGGCAATGCGATAGGAGGGGACTGAAAGAAAAGCTAAACCAGAGGCCTTTGTTGCGTATGTAATAAATGCTGCAGGTGCTTTCCAAACGCAGCAAACACTTCAAGTAGTACTTCAGTAAGCGTATTAATACTCAACTATAATGTAGATTACTAACTGCAACTCCTGCCTTCACCTCCATTAATTCCAAACAGAATATAAAATGCTTATTTCTTCAAAGTTCTTGATCACAAGCAGCATACACTTGTGTCTGTGATTGCACAAAACAGGGCAATCGTGTTAGTATCAAAAAACCCCTGTAACAAAAATGTATTGCACTCATCCATGATTTATTGCAACACGCAGGATAGCTGGGGAAGGTGCTTTCACTTAAACTAAAGGATCATCATTTCCTAACAAGCAGCTTTAGGCTGTTGTGAGATGGAATTGGAGAGAGCAGGCACAACAGCTGTAAACATCACAACCATCAGTGCATCTGACACATCAAAGCTGACATGGCTCAGTCACTGTCATCCATGCATGAGATTCCAGTATGAACCTAAAACCGACGCTGCAACAACTGTACCAACACGCCGCTACGCTGGACTCCGGTTACAAATGCAGACAAGAAGATGGAGACCCCTGCTTCTAAGGGTGTATGACCTTAAACGGACGCAGCATCACTCGCACACGATTTCCAGAACTTTTGCACGCTATCGACCAGACGACAAGAGCCTCCTGAATGTAACACTCCAACTCACAGATGGGGTTTGTAAGTAAGGGGGAGAGCTGGGATAATCAAAAGGATTTGTCGTTCAGGGCTGTGGATGAGCCAACTCATCATAAATATTAAAAAGAAAAATAATAGCAAATAATGTAACGGGAAGAACCACGTTAACGCTGGCATGAGGAATCCCCACATTACAACTCAGGAAAAAATAGACCCAAACTAATAAATGTTTTTTGTCTCCTCATAAAATCCTTGATGAGAAACTGACATTCAGCAATTGATTTTAAAGAGGGAAGCTAAAATAAAAGCCATGTTTATGAATAATAAACACACTGTCATGCTGCTAATTACTCCTTGCATCAGTAAATCTGAAATTGTGGTGCACGGACCCCAATTTAGATTCACTGAAGACTTCTGGTGACCCATGGAGAGCTGGCAGCTATCATGAGACTGGCTCCACCTCCTTGCTGCAAGCTACTTCGACAGGTGCCCACGTTCTTCATTATTACGAAGACACTGGAGGCCCTTGACAGCAGCTGGGAGTTAAAAAACCAACCCAAGGCCCAAACAAAAGCCACGAGCATGCTGCCACGGCTATGCAAGCAGAGGGCACAAAAGCACTGATCAGCAACAGACATCGGCTCTCAGTAGAAATCTCCTCCTCCACTGTGGTTCTCCGTACTTCTGTGTACTTCAGCTCAAGAAAGGTTTGCAGTGCCCAAGTCTCCCACCTCAGAGAAAGGCTACAGCCTGGCTGTGCCAACAATACGTAGTCTGCCGGCAGCCCAAGACTTGCTTCTGCCTGTGCTCCGCGCTGGATGGAAGCCTTAATGCCACGGGTAGCCAAGCACCCGCTGGAAGGCAGTCAGCCCTTCTGCAAGGCACACCGCATCACTAATACAGCGAGTCTGCTTCCAGACAGCTCGGAGCGTGGGCAGGGAGAACTAGCGTCTGCCTGCAACATACCGTGTATACACACATGCTCTATCACACCATTTCACTTTTGATCTGCCCCTAAGTAACTCACAGCTGTAACACCACCTGTGTTGCACAACTCTCACAAGGAGTGTTTCAAGGATGAAAGTTCCAAGCACACATTTGCATTTTACACTTTAAAAAGGCAGAAAATCCCCAAAACATGCAGTTTGGGGCCTGAGATTCCCTGGCCTGGATTTACTTCCTCTGAAACTGGCAAGTTCAAATTAACGCCGAGAAACATCTCGTGCTCTAACAGTCACAAAGCAGTCAGCACTTGTATTGTGTACCATGCTAAATATTGCAGGAAAAGCTTGGTCTGTCCTGTTTCTGAAAACACGTCACCTTATACCATCTTCAAAATAATTTTCCTTCCTAAGCAAAGTCCTGTTGATAGCTTTCAAACAGGCCAACGCACAGCAAACAAATTACAAAACAATCACCAACCCATCAAGTAGTAATTGAAGTGATTTAAAGGTGTTTTTTTAAAATCAGATTTCTGATACAAGCAGCAAGCACTGTTCCAGTAAAACATGAATATTCCCTAAAGTGGAAGGCAAATACCACCCTGCCCCAAAATTATCACCTATCTTTATACTGAAGGTATCTTCATGCTAAAGATATGTTCCAGAACATGATGAGTGAAAGATCCTCAGTACATGCTGTTATGTAACAGCAGTTACTGTATGAACACGTTATGGCCCAGGACTTACTCTGTATCGCCACTGCTGTCACAGATGGCATTTAAGAAGATAATTAATAGCCAGCATAAACATACCTCTGGTGCAAGGTACTCTGGAGTGCCACAGAAAGTCTTCATTGTTGCTCCATCCTTGATGCCTTCTTTACATAGTCCAAAATCTGTTATTTTTATGTGTCCATCTTTATCCAGCATAAGATTTTCCAACTGAGAAGAAGAAAATCCAAATGAATTACGCCACTACATAAAACATACACAGCTCCTGAGCACGTCAGTGAAAGGCGTGAATTGCTGCACATGAGTTTTCAACCAGGTTCTCACTGGGGTCAGAACCACAGTAGCGTGATGTAAATACACATTTATATCACTTTCCTTAGTTCTTTAGGGAATGTTAGGTAACCAATTTGCAATTTTTGGGTAACCAATATTATATACAGGAAGAATGCAGAATGTAGACATAATTACGCTTCTACGACATTAACACCAGCAACACTAATTCTTTTAAAAACCCATTAGGTATTTCCTCCCCCCCACCCCCTGCCAACTTCATCCCTGCTTTTACTCTAAGTGATCTTATGAAATATTCTGTACCAGTAAAGAATAGCAAATGAAACAAAACAGTCAAATGCAAGGCTAAGGAACCACTTCCACAGAGATCCTTGACATCTGCGTCACTTTATACGTTTACTCAGAACACAGTATTCAACGTAGGCTGTGCCACTCATTTTTGAGAAAGCCATCCAAATTTCAGCACAGTTTCCCGTGTATGAAATGAAGTGCACTTTCAAAAGAATCATGGTAATATGACAGACAAAATCCCAAAATGGCATTGACGTAGCCTGAAAACGTTACACTGCATGCTTCATTTTTGATTGCTCCTAAATGAACTACCAGTATCTCCTCATCCCCTCTTGAAAGCATTTTTTCCCCTGAGAAGTGTTACTGTTGCATCTTCCTCAGGAATGTCCCAGATTTGTTTGCCCTGAGTTTTCTTGTTTGGTGGTTGTTTTTTTTCTTTCCCCTTCTCTGCTCACCAAGCAAATGAGCAACTTGAAGCTTATCCCATTTTCTAACTGCAAGCAGGTACCAGGAAGATAGTGCTCCACAGCACACTGTGAGGAAACACAACATCCACACAGTATGAATTTGCATCTATCTGATAAGACCTGGAATAAAGATCCCAGGATTATGTTCCACCATGCAGAAGGGCCACTAAGGTTTCTCTCAGAACACAGGCAGACAAGTGAAAATGCAACCCATGTAGCTCAGTACCCCTTCATATTCTCTGAAACGCTGCCAGGGTCCTGATAAATGCATTATACAACCTCTTATAGAAGTGTTTAGACATCCTGTAAAGTCAGGTCCAACAGCTGCAGTAACTGTTATGTTAAAGTCCAGTCAGCAAAGGCTTTCTTACAGACCAGACCCATTTGCGTTTGTGACTAACAAACAAATCCAAAACCAAAGAGCCTATGAAATTATTTTTCTACGTACCTTCAAATCCCTATACACCACATTCTTCTCTGAATGCAGGTAATCCAGTGCTGAAACAATCTCAGCTCCATAAAACCGAGCCCGGTCTTCAGAAAAGACACGCTCTCTTGACAGATGGAAAAACAGCTACAAGGACAATAACATGTTACCTTCAGATTGCAAATTTCTGAGTTATGTCTTGCACTTGGCAGGCCATCCTGCTCAAAATGCAGTATTACCTAAGAGAAAACCCCTTCCCATCCTCCCCCAGCTGTGTTCCCAAATGTGTTCAATTAAACAGCTAGACAATTACCTCTCATGTTCACAGATGCACACTGATAACCAGTTTGGGTGCTGCAAATTCTTGTATGTACAGAAAATTATGACAGCCCATTTTGATTGAACTACAATTACATACTACAACTACAGCTTAATGCATGATTGAGACACATGTTAATATTCCAATTTTTCCTTCCTGACTGTCGAGCAGTAGTTTGCTGCTTCTGGTTCTCTCTGAAGTAATGTGTGCCCACAATATTCATTAAAAAGGGTTAAAAGTTGGCTGAAGAGCAACTAGAAAGCAACCCTGCCTTCTTGAATTACTAGATGTCAGACTACAATACGTTGATGTCATGTAAAACATGAACCTACACCCAAAACCTATTATCTAAAAATGGAGTTAAGAAAATTAAGGGTCTTTATTCCATGTATTAAACAGAGCTGTTTGCAGGTTTAAATAACTGGGACAACTTGCATTAATTAGAATTGCAAACATGGACCTTAGCTAAATAATGTCAAGCAGAATTCATAGTAGTACAGAAAAATCCTAAAGCATTGAACATTATTACAGTCCCCTTACCTCCCCTCCATTAGCATACTCCATAACAAAACACAAGCGATCGTGTGTCTGAAAGGAATACTTTAAGGCCTGAAAGAGATTTAAATCAAAACTTAGAAGAGGGATCACACTGACAGTTATAAAAGCATTTTTAATAGATTTTCAGACACATAGATATGTGGACTTTTTGTACTTGGATCTTACACAATACTTAGACTTCCCTCTTGCAGCTGAGGACTGATCCACTGCCAACTTACTTCATTAAATAAATTTAATAAAACATTAAAACAATCCCTTGCAGAACAAAGCCCTGGCCCAGTAACAGTGATACGAAATGCAGCAAGAGTGACTCTGAACTTTCCTCCCCGGGCCACAAGCTCCCACAGTTTCATATCACAGACAAGAGGTCACAACCAAACCCCCAAGCACAAGGTTTTACCGTGCTGGCTACAAGCCCTCTTACATGAAACACGTATATATTCACGCACATCAGCCCCCTGGTCCCTGCAACTGCTCCCTGTTGACAGCCTGCCAGAGGATTAAGCAATGCTGTCAATATCAATTTGCAAGCAATTCACAAAAACAGACCGGATGGAGGGTGTGTTGAAGCATCACAAGGTGCCTTTGTACAGTCCTGTCACATGTATTCCTGTGGCGAGAGTAACATCGACTTGTTCGCCACAGTCTTAATTTTCTTGGTCATAACCCAGTCTTGTAGCTGACTTCGCAAGACAGCCCTTGCTTTAGATATTTGGGTTTATGAAAGCATTAAAAAGAAAACACCGCATATGCTATCATCATCTTCATTACTAGGGGTGGCATTTATAAACCCGTCATATTTTTGCAGAGAGAGGGAGGGTCAGGTTTTAGACATGTCAACACACATTTAAGGATTATACCCAATACAGCTAGTATTTACTTCCAGAGGCCACGCTCAGAAGTCTAAATTCCAGTTAAGCCCTCATGTACCTGGACAAAGGAAACAACCGGGATCCTACACAGGTCTCGGAGTGCTTAAACGGCTGGAACAACCCAGAGCCAACTTGTAATAAATACAGGAAACAGAGTCTTGAGGTGGAACTTCAGTATCTGAACTCAACCCAGAGAGCCTGCTGGCGCTTGAGATCTGAGAGTATGCTTTGCTTGTACAGCTAAGCCAATCCAAAAGGAAAGCGGTGGATAAAGCACAGTCCTGCTCTTCCCTGTCCCACCCCACCACCACTATCCTTTGGCTGGCATTACCAATGCTCTGTTTCTATAGTGAGCTGCTTCTGGGAGCTTAAAAAAAACCCACCCAAACAACAAAGAAAGGCAAAATTGAAGGGTTTTTTCCCCAGTGTATCTTCCTGAACTTGTATGTCACAAGATCAGGGTCACCGTGATCTCTGCTACAAAGGGTAGACCAAGTATTTGGAGGACAAGGAAAAGAGATACTTCTCTCAGAGATAGCAATCCATTACATGAGTGAGCCATAAAGTCAAACCACACCCTGAAACACTGTCTTCAAGAGGTACTGAGGACCTGCTCTGCAAGAATCAGAAGACTTAAAAAAGCATTTTAATTTGTGCTTCCCAGAAATGGAAGGGTACAGAAATACACAGCTGCTCTGAAAACATGTCTCAGATGTATTATATAAATAACAAAATACAAGGAATGTCTTGGTTGTCAAGACATCAAGCTACGCTCAGCGGAGGGAGAAACGCTTACTGTCAAGAATGGATGCCGCGAGTTCTGTAAAACGCGGTTTTCGGTCAGCGTGTGCGCTACTTCATCCTGGAACACAAGCAGAAGGAAATTGGCCAAGTGATTCCCCAGATGATGGATCCATTTCAAACACTAACGGAGAAGTTGTTTACAAGTACTCAGAGAATCCTTGGTATGACTTTCCCAAAGGCTGTATCTAGGGTGAACCACATTTTTCAAGTTTCCCACCTACTCACCTTTGCTACAATAACTTCCTTCTTCAGAATTTTCATGGCATAATACCGTCCGGTTGCTTTTTCTTTAACTAAAATGACCTTTCCAAAAGTGCCTTTTCCCAGTAGTTTTAGGTATTCAAACTCATTCATGGTCTGTTAATGATACAGATAAACAAGAACTGAATTACATGAACTAACAACATGTATACCAATCTCAGACTAGAATTTCTCATTAGCGTCAGAACACATTGCATATGGGGTTTTTTAATCCTTTGGCTTAGTAGAATTCAGAGGCAGAAATGCTTCTTCCATAAAAATGAGTATCAGTACACTCCCAAAGATAATCAAACCAACTGTTCAGGGAAAACCATAAGCTTTCAATTAACAGAACATTTTTTCATGTGACTCAACTGTGCAAATACCACTCAACATATTATTAATCCATAGACATTTTGATCACTTTGTCAGTGCAGACATTCACTAAAAGGCACATGTTGCTCTGACTCCAGGGACTAAACCATACCTTCTTTTCTGATGTTCCCCACCTCTCTAGGGGACCAGCTTTCTTGTGCTTCATTGAACAGCACCAAAACAACTTCCTCATGGATTAGCCATTCGCTCTTCTTTCTTTTGCCATTAGGAAAGGTGCTGGGGAAGATCAGAATCTATCGCAGGCTGAGGATAGTCTGCACTGTCACATCAATGACCATGACCAACATGGTAATAGTAAGACTTACACAGCCAAAGGCTACTGCAGCCTCGGTTGGGGAAAAATTTAAGATGCTCTCAACAGCAAACTTCCTCCATATTCTTCCCTAGAGCTCCCTACGAAGCTCCTTCTGCTAAGTGTTCAATACAGTTGATGCCAGGATGCCAATAGTAACCTTGGTTATCCTCACTGCAGCCACTGCAGCGGCTGTCTGGGAGTTTGCCTAAACCCTTAATCCAGAGCAAATAAACCACTGGACCCACCCTAAATCCCGCAAGTCTACTGCAATATCTTTGCACCAGCCTGCAAAGAGCTTGCACAGTCCCACGGTCCAGCAGAAGCTATGAGTTCAGGCTCTGTACCACAGGAAGGCAGGCAACCCACATCCAGACCTGAGCTGGCCTTGAAAGCCATCCAGTAAGGACATCTGAACTCAGAGCTCCGGTGGACCCAGACAGACTTTGCCTGGTACCTGCTCAGCTCAGACAACTGTTTCCTCCAGAAGCTGCATCTACAACCAACTGCGTAATTGTTGTGGGCAAAGGTGTATCTTGATGGCTATTCCTTGTCTGTGTTCAAGAAGACCTAATAGTTACTTCTGCTATGCTCACTTACCACTTTGTGTTTTGGCTTTGTCATAGAAACTTCCATTTCTTCAGCACCTGAATTATCACTGGGAGAGCCAGATCTGAAATCCATCATCTCTTCCTCTTGTTTCTTGAGGCTGTCTGCTACTGTTTGGATGGCTTTTGTCCATTCTTCCCTGGCGAAATACAAGCGAAGTCATTTGTTATTTGTGACTTTAGATTGCTGTCTGCCATGGCAAGGGTCACCAAGGAATCCAGAGCAACAAATACTCTCTGATGAATCACTGCAACATACAATGAACTATGTGCATTTTCAAGCACTGTAAAAATGCATTTTAAGAGCACTTTTAACATATATCTTCATTAATCATACTAGAAACCAGAGGTAACTGAAGTCTGGATGCAATATAAGGCTTTTCATACAACCGGATTTCTAATCCGCATTCAGTCAGCAGCTCTGAGATACAACCTGGTGATCCAGAGACTTACATAACAAAACCAGACTTGCCAAAACCAAAGAGGCTCCCATGCAGCACACAGCAATTAAACACAGCTTCTCCATTCCTATGGTGCACTGAAACACTTGCATCCAACTGCTGAGCGCACTATGCCACCTCTTTGCACACATGTCCCAAATTTTAATGCCAAGAGGTGTTCTAGGAGAAGGTATTACAACCCAGGATACTTAAGTTACTCCTCTGTTGTGAAGATGATGACAGAAGTACAGCAATTCCTGTGTAAAGTTTAGCAGAATGTCAGCAAAAGCAGCGATACTTTATCTTGGCCACAGGTTTTGGTTACAATAAATTTTCCACAGCTGTTTCAGCAGTGGGTGCTCCAACACTGACCTCCTCGACTCCTGTGGACACCACTTCCACCCCAGTGTCCTTCGGAAAATTTCACACCATTGGGAACTACTGAAGTGGAAGTTCTTCCCTTCATTTCACTACAAATTTACTGAAGATAAAGCATACAACTCATAAGGGCTTACAGGGTTTTGGGATGGGCGTTAAGTCATAGAGGAGCTGAAGACACTGAAGACAGTGGGCTATGTGAATTTACCATGGTTTACTAGCTTTCATACCTGTAAGGAATGGGATGTATTTTTTGGGCACTGGCTACACTCTTTACCCAGGTAAAATACTTTGCTACTACAGCAGGAACAGAAGTAGCCACTGCTGAACAACTCCACGACAATCACAAACACATTCCTGTATTTACTAGTCATTTTTCATATTCAGAACTATTACAAAAAGAACTTTTTCTTCTGTATTTTTATCTGTCCATCTCTCTCACAAAATAAATGTTGGTTTTAAAGACACAGAGAAAGCTAAAGGCATATCTACCTTTCTGTTTCTTTCAAGATTTGTTACTGACTTAGTGGAAGTGCTGGCCCTCCTGAGGTGAGTATCTTTGATTTCTGGGAGACCAGAATTTCACCCTCAGCTTTTAGGTCTCAAGCATACACAACAGAGATGACCAACACTGCGAGCCCTGAAGTGTCACAAAGCTGACTTAATTGGCTAGGAGGGAACAAACAAGGCTGAAATACAATCTTCCCCCAAGTGGAAACTCTTATTCACTCCCTTTAGGGTCACTGACCACAAAGCTACTAAAAGAAACAAGGACCAGTTTATTTTAATTTGCTTTTAATTTGATTTCACCTTCTTCTGATCATTGTCATAGAATCAAAAGCAACAAACAGGAACCATTCTTTAAATCTGTGCACAAAGAGGCTACTAAAGAAAAAGGCAAAGAATGTTAGGTAGAATTTGCTGATCTTAAAAATAAACATGTGCCAGTAGCGCATCTGGGGAGGACAAGGGTTTTAAAACACTCCTTCCCCATGGGCAATGATATTGGAATAATTTAAGTTCAGTTCCTGAAGAGCAAGTAAATATTTAAATACTCTGTAGCTGTAGAATAGCTGTGCTGGAAAACTGTTCTCTCAGGAGGTAGGAGATCGATTCTCCAATGATGAGAGCACAGGATGCATGCTCTTAGCTTTGCTTCCTAACAGCTGAAACAGGAATCTGCACCTGCAGCAGATAACTATCACCTTTATTATCTCATTTACATAACACATTAGCAATCAGCAATGATACAACTTTTTTCCTTTAAAAACAAGGTGTCTAAAGAGACTTTAAAAGGTCAGCAATTTGGTACAACTCAACTCGGCCCAAATCACCATTTCACATATGCTCATCCTTCCAGAAACTCCCAGGTCAGAAACACTTCATTTCACATACCACAATATTTCCAGTGAGAAATGAACCCTGGGTTTCCAGAAATAGCTACCCATGTACACACCTGCACCTGTCCATTTTGCGTATCCAACCTAGCAACATTTCATTTACAAATATGAAAAAACCCACTCTCTGCAACCCCCTTTAAGGTGTCTTTCATACTGGAACGTGCACTGACACCGAGGCACTCAAAAATCCTTTGTCACTTTCCACTCTAGACGTACATCATCTGATAAATAAGAGCTTCAGCGAAGGACTCGCTATTAATGCTGAACACTTGCATCTGCTTTTGCGAGTAGTTTATGTATTAAATATGAATGAAACATACCGCTCCTCTGGAGTCTCCACATGAAATGTTCTTTCAATTACTGTGGTCCACTGGAGGCATCTAATGATAAATGTGTTTGGTTTAGGTCGTTCTGTCTTCATCAGCTGGCACTCTACCACAATCAAGGAAGAGAGAGTCATGGTACATAAGCAGGTTTAAATAATCATTTGTCTTTATTCTTATCTAGCAAACTGTTGCAATTAATCAGCCATAGAAATCTCTGCAAGTACTTCTTTACGAGACTTGAGACAATCTACTGTGTTGATGAAACCAATAAATAGCTTGGGAGATAGTCATCTAAGCAGCACCGAAATCAAATTCTGCACAGACAGGCTCCACGTTTGGTCTGCCCAGAGAGGTAGTAGAAATGCGATGTGATGACACAGAAGCCGTTCAGACTCAGGTCCTACACTCCAAAGGTCATCCCGAGCAGAGCACATGGATAAAGTCAGCTGATAATGCAGCAATTACATCCACTGAAACTAAAGCCAAGCCCCCACGTTCCCTCCCTTTGACTTTCCCAACATAAACCCATGCCCTTGGCTTTCAAGGAGTTGCTAGACAGCATGTTTGATTATTTTGCTGCGACCTGATAAAGATCAGACTCAGCATTTCCAGTGCTCAAACACTAGAGGGAACATCAAACTGCAGAGGCACCCCAAAGACCCCGTCCAAGGCCTTCCGGACAGCTGTTGCGGTCGGATGCTGTGCGGACACGCAGCTAACAGCTTCCGTCACCGCCAGCGTTTAAGCCCAACCTCTGAAGCCTACAGAAGTGCGGCTCCATGCAAAAACACCGCTTCCTTCATAAGAAATGAGCATTAGTTTATTTCTGGTTTAAATCGCATCTATTATTTTAAGCTTCATAGTAAGTGTTGATCCTTCAAGTTTGGGCCTGAAAACGCCCCTGATTAGGGGTACGCTAGCTATGGGGTACGCTAGCTATAGTAAAAGACAGGATATGAAAAACAAAAAGGAAACCAATGAAATAACAACAGAAGCCAAAACACTGTATTTTTCAGATTTATATTAATAGAAAATATAATGCTGATTAAACAGCTCCTGTGAAAGGAAAGTCAGACTAAGAAACCAAGCGAGCAGGGGATGGGAGAGAGAAAGACAAAAAGTTAATGAAACCACAGGTTTGCTATTATTTGGTCTTATGGTTCTAAATCAACTTCCAAGTAAATGAATAAGGCGCTGTGAAGACATGAAGAAATTCTGCTCATCGCCAGAGCTACAAACATCATCCACCACCAGCAATGCGCAAGTTGAGGACAGAACCCAGCCAGCCTGACAGCGCGCGTTACTAAGGCTACACTGGTGTTGTTCAGTTAATTTTATTACTGTGAAAATTTAGAAAGCTCAGTTTTAAATCCAAGCTCTTAATTAGCACCAAGATAAAATATTTACCACCAGTGTTTTTGGGTGCTGTATTTTTGGCAATATATTTCATGCCTCATTTGCTACTGGAATTATAAGCTTTTCAATGAGTAACACTGCATTTTCCATGACAAGAAAATCTAATTTTTCTTTAATAGCATGCTGAGGTTATACTGCATCCTACTAAAGCACTGCAATTAGATAAGAGAAAGTTTATTAATGAGTCATGAAAAGGCTTTAGTGTGATAAACGGCACTCCTTCATTCACCAAGATTAAAGGACTTCCAGAGAGCGATGCAGCCGTGCTTGCACAGCGCTGTATTCAGCCTTCCAGCTACTTCCACCCTTTCTCGCAGAACGGCAGTTAAGGCTGAACACAACTGCACGAGCTGGCACAGTCCAGTCAATGCAAGAGATCGCATTCTTGCTCCCAGACTGTCCACCTTAGCCTGGGTGCTTAGGTGTTTGTTCTGTCTCCCGTTTTTCCCTGCTTAACAACTGCTGGGGTTGTCCTCTCTGAACCTGCACAATGCAGCCCTAACAGATACTGAATTTGGCTGAAGACTCGAAGAAGAAAATTAAGCTATTTCTAACCTCATGCAAATCCAGAGCTGTTCTATACTTACCCCAAAGAGCAACGTGATGAAGTACACTGAGAGGTTTTGCTTACTTTAAAACAGCCTTTATATTCACATCTACAGCCTGAGATGCAGTACTCTGAAGTAGCAGCACAGATATTTAAACTAGGCATGAACTCTAAACTTTAACCATTTAATTTCAGCGTAATAAACCACACAAGGCATTTTCTGTCACAGAAGGGGACCAATTAAACATCACCACTTTTCCCCTAAATCAGCACTGTCCATTGATATTTGCTAAGCTTGCTGATCCAGCAATCTTTAAGGCATACAGCAAGATGAATAATACAGATTTGTCAGTTAATAACCACTATAATTCAAGTATGTCACATAGAAGTGTTTTGTTTAGTGAACAATATGCCGTCTAATTACCCTGCTCAATCATAACAGCACATATCAAGAAATACAGAAAGCTTTCTTTCTAAATTACTTTACCAAAGTGCTGTACCACATAGGTTTCAGGAAGTTTGACACTACCACTTAGTTCTCCCCATATACAACAGTTGTATGGATTTTATCAATGAAATGATGAAGCAGCAGGTTTTTTTCTTACTTTTAATACTGACTCTGCGCTCTTGACTGTAGTTGGCAAGCTAAGAGAAGCACCAAACTTGCCTTGCATAACCATGTACCGCAACACGCACCACTACAGCAGAGCACAGATACAGACGCTATACAATAGGGTATGATTCATGGCATGTTTGGGGGTTCTGCTATGAAAACATTCACATTTCAAATACTGACCCCTTACGCGCTTTGAAGACAGTTTTCCTGTCAAACAAGCCAACAAAAGTATTCCCCATTTGCACACAAAAAAAAAAAAAAAAAAAAAAGAAAGTACTTTAAACAGCAGCCTGTTAAAAATGATTTAAATTGCTCTAAAGAACCTCTTGATTCTTTCCTGGCCTTTGGTCTTTTAAAGTAAGTAGGACAGAGAAATTGTTCCTAACCGGAATAGACACCAAGGCATTCAAATGTAAATTACCATTTTGTATTTGAAAGACACTTAGTATTATCCCAGTGACTTTCTAAAATGTCACAATATTTGGTTCCGCAGCACTTAAGCTAAAAGGCAGATTACTTGCAATGAAAGTGTCAAACTCTGCTCCCTATATAATGACATCACACTTTAAAACAATGTGAAGGAAGAATCCTTCCCGTTCCTTTAAGGAAGGGGAAGGCGGGGGGCAGGGAGGGGAGAAAAGAAAAAAGGTAAATCAGGCAAGGAGAATGATAAATAAAACTTTGGAAAGGCAACAGGACTATAATGTTGAAGTGGGCCTTTTCTGCTAGCACCACCAGATAGATCTGCCCCCAGACAGCTCAGCATGGCAAAATCGAGGAGGAGCTGGGAGCCCTGAGTTACAGCCCTGGAGCAAGGTGGCCCCTTGTAACAGCAGACACAAAATCTGTCCGCTCTCTGGCCTTCCCATGCCCTGTGATAAATGCCTGACTGCAGACACGCAGTCCTGTCCCAAAAGGAGCACTCATATTGTTGAGCAATTACGTTTTCCACTGTACAACAAAACCACCACAGTCAACCCTCCCTTCTGACAGTCAGAGAAATAATCCCTTCTTTCTAACAGGAATAGCCTCTCTCTCCATGTGGTTTTTCACAATATACTGCTCTCCTCAGCTATATGGTTTTAAAGGCTTATAACCTAATAGGCAGACATACATGATAATCCGAGATTACAATCGGTATGAAGGCTACTTACCTCGCAGATTTACAATGCAAGCCCTATTGGTTATTTATCTGCAGGGTGTCTGCAGCAGAACTATTTAGGTACAGGCTTTTTTATTCCTTCTATCTCACTAGGAGTAAAATACAGAAGAGAGACACAAACATGGCTCAAAAATCACAGTTAAAATGTTGATCCGCCGCCTTTCAGGAGTTTAGCTTTACTTGTGGTAAATCACCAATAGGTAACTTCCAGGGGAAATAAACTCCTTAAACATATCATTAAATTACAAACATAGATAAATGGCTATTTTAAATGGAAAATTAGGTGGAGAAAATGGTATTTAAAATACAGTGAGCCTCTCTTTACCCAGGGAGCAGGGGCTATAAACCAAAGCTGTATGACCTCACAGACTGAAAAGTATAGTGTAGGAGAAAGAAGAGACTGTCAGCACATGAAAAGCACGCTCTGTATTTATTGCTAATACTTTCTTTATACCTGTTAATGGAAAAGACAAATAATCTGATGATGTTACCTTCCTTCACTGTTTTCTCCTGAACTCTCTCTCGTGGGTTGACAAAATCACTTAGTATGAATTTTACACTACAAGTAAGAAGAGTCCCCTAGTCATTAAAAAAAAACCCTTTTACTTGCAAAGACTAAAAAGCCAACATTATTTTACAGCAGAAGAGGGTAAAGATTTTAATCAGAAACATGGGACCACTTCCAAAGAACAGACTGACACAGACAGCCTGCCATCTCATTAAAAAAAACCCAGTAACCCAAGAGAGAAAGAAAAATCTAGTTCACTAATTAATGAAAAAGTCAGGGCTAATCATGGTCTCTTGGGGGGAAAAAAAAAGGATGAATTTTTACAAAACATTTAAGCTGAATTCCCCACCTTTCACTGGCAGGAGGCTCCTGCAGGCTGCCTCTGCAGTGCACGGCTGCGCACTGGCCTGAGCCTTCCTCCAGACCCAAATGAAAGTACCAAATGAGCAGGTTCAGAGGGAAAACTTGTGGTGCAAAACGCATCCAAATGATCCAAGTGTGGAGGGTACCCAGAAGGGAACCGCACTCCAGGTGCTGGCAGCACTGCATGCCAGTGCCTACATGAGAAATTAAATCCTGGTGGGGCAACAGCTGCTTCAGTGAGCCCAAAACCACAATAATGACTCTTAGCAAGGAGACCTCCCCGTAATCCTCGAGGCCTTCCTGACTGGCTCACCAGGCAAGAGCCATTGCTAGAACATCCTTCTACACACCACCCTCCCCACAATCCCTCTTCTGGGGGCTACACCTTACTCTACAGGCATTCGTTGCATCTTTTTTGCAGTGCTGCAATACCATGGTAACAAACTTGTTTAACTATAAATGCCAAGACTGATGGGCTCAACCTGCCAAAATCCAGCACCATATTCCTGTTGTGAAAACTGATTTAAGTTAACCCTTTTTGAAGGCCATCTGGACAAAGAGAAGGCAACGACACATCCTTTTTTACTCCTTAGCACTGAGCTGCCATAAATAATTATTCTAAGTACTGCAGTTAGTAGCAACAGGACGGAAGAGTCCTGCAAAAAGTGCATTTGTTAAAAGCCTCTGGCTAAAGACCAAGTACTGAATTACTACTGGCTTTCTGCTGCTTTTCTTTACCTTCTTGATCCAGAAGGAGATACCAGCCTAAAGAGGAAAGTACCGTGTCATTACTGAAATGAAAACACTATGACAATTCTCTAAGAGGAGACAAAAAAACCCAAAGCACTCTTAGCATCCTGCACAGAGGCACCAGGCAACAGCATGTCCATTATTTATTCCCATCATCAGTCAGAACAGGTATATGTTGCTACTGGTGGAGAAAAAAAAAGAACATTTGCATTAACTCCTAGTGTTGCCCAACCCTATTCTGAGCCCAGGGTGTCCCAAAATAAAACTGTCTGCTTAAAGGTCAGCTACAAAGATGAACCCCATGTATTTCAAGCTACCCCATAACAAAGAGGGAAAGCCAGAAACTTCCCTTCCACTAGCCACCAGGAACAGATCGTTATTAATAACAGGTGCCACAACGATCTGTCTTTAAGTGGTAGAACAAGACATGGGCAGATCATGAGACAGGAAAGATTAAGAACAGGACAAAATAAAAGCTGGAAGTATGCAGAAAAAGGTTAAAAACATGAGCAAGAAAAGGAAAATTATCTTCAGGTTCTTCTATCACATCCTGTGTTGCAGCACCTGAGCAAAGTCGGAAACGGTTGCACAGGACAGAGTGCAGAGGTTAGGAAATGTTATTATTTCCAAACCTTTTTGTTGGCTCTAATAGAAGAAATACAGGTTTGCGTTCAAAATTAAGAAAAAACTGCATCTCATTAAAAGAGTGCTCACTCCACGTTCTTGTATGCTAACAATAACTTTGACCTACGTCAGTGCCACTTGAATCCAGATCCAGTGGCAGAACAGAGGCTGAAACGCTTCGGCTGTGGCCACCTGCCAAGTACCGTGATGTGTGCCTGGGTTAATTTTCATTTTAAAGCAACTTGCTGAATAACAGACATACAAAATATTAACAAATAAACCTGTTTTAGTCTCTAACCAGGACTGGTAAAATAGTAGAAAACTGAAAAAGGCAAACAGAGCATCAAACCTCCACGGCGCAGTCATTCCAGAGAAACACGGGGGTTTTATCATCTCAAATAAACACATTTAGTGTTTAGATACACTGCTCTGGGCAGATTCAACCGCTACTGATGCAGCTTACCAGTGCTACGACTACCAGAAGACATCAATGTCCAAAGTAGACAGGGGACACGTAAAACACACTTACGAGCTACTGAGAAGTTATTTAAAGGTGATTCCCGCTGGTCGACATCCTGCGGTCGTTCCTTGTAGCCAATGAAGGTGCCATCGTTCTTTAACAGAAAATACCGCGGCCTCCATGTCTTTATGTATTCTCCTGGAAAGAGAGGATGAGCAAAGGGAAAGCTCATCAGAAAATACCCCAAAATACTGACTTGTCAACCATTTTTTTTAAAATATCAAAACCATATCCTGACACAGCAGCAGTTTTAAGAACACTCAGTTCATTCTGACACAAACAGTGGAAAAATACAGGCACTGAGTAAGATATTGCTAGTGATGTTAACCATAAAAATGGGACTTCATAAAAGGTAAACAGCTATGTTTTGTTCTTCCATCTACTCCAATCTCCATTCAAATTCTGCAACATCTGCCTTAAATGCATTTTAAATTTAAAAAAAAAATCAGAGCAGATGTCCTATGTATTATTTTTGCTATTGTCATTTTTCATACTGACAAGTGGAGAAATTTTTTTCATTTACATTTTGCAGTGCAAGTATTTTAAACAACAATGGGTAATTTACTAATTAGTCAACTGCTTTATCAAACCAACAGTCACTTTTAGAACATAAGAAGATAATTCTCCGCTTAAGTTATATAACATCACTCACTCCTCTCACGGCACCTCAAGCATGAAACACAAGATGATATATCACAATATGAAGGGGAAAACACTGGATGATGTATAGCAAGCACAAAGAAGAACGTAAACACCTATTCTGAAAGGCATTCCACCCTCGGCAGAGAAAACATCCCTTGCTCACACCACACTACTGCTCATCTGAGTAACCCGCGCAGGTAACAGTCGCGTGACTGTGTTACAGACGCGTTTGGAACCTCCAGCCGTAGAACAAAAAGAGAAGAGTTGATCAAAAGCTCAGTTATTCACTGGATTTACTCAGTGAGGCTTCAGAGAAGGAAGAGAAGGATTCCACATGTGGCTCTTCTGGGTGACATTGTCCATCTGCTTCAGTTTCCCTCTTTGCTCATTGGCCATGTTGTCATCTTCTCAGGCAGCGCCTCCAGCACCACGTAAAGCTGTTTGAGGTTCCAAGCTGGGCCTCTAGGTCCTTCAGTGCCCTGCACTGATGTTTCTACTCTGCTGAAGCACAAAAGCCTCACTCAAGGTGCTACTCAAATCTGGGTACCGGTGACACTTTTCCAAGCATGCTCACCCCAACAACAACCGGTTTAAGAGAATTTGAAATAAGGAGTGGTGACTACAAAGCCCCCACAGCAGGGTGGCAGCTATACCCTTCTCCCTCTAGTATGGGTTCTCATTTGTTCCTTCAGATCAGGGAGCAGACGAGAAGCCAAGCTTCTTTCAGCTCTGCCGCAGCAGGAGCACGCCCGTGCACCCTGCCCCTGCAGCGGCTGGTACCCAGCGCCCACGGTTTCATCCGCTGGCGAGCTCTTCAAACAACCATCGAGTGCAGTGAGAAGAAAATGCTCCCCAGATTTATTTGCTCTGGTAATCTTCTGCTACTCTCCTGTTCTCCCAGGCTCCGCTCACACCTTCTTTTCCTGCTGCTCAGCTCTCCTCCACCAGTAATTTCTCCCCCAGCAATGTGCACCCTGCCCCAGGAACTCCCCTGCAGCTGTTTTGCCTCCTTCCTCTCCCCACAGACCTCCTCTCCTTCTGCGGTGCAGTTTCAACCAGCTTCGGGCACCAGCTGTGTCACTGCTTCTCCACTCAACTCCCACTTTTCTCTCCCACATGCAGAAGCACGAGCAGTGCCCACGCCACGCAGACACGGGCGCGCACATCCCTAGCCACTACTTTCACCTGTTCAGCCCTCGCTAGGCTTTTAATTTTCTACTCTAAAGCAAAAAACTACGCATTACCGAATGGGAGGAGAGGGTCACAGAGACCCTCTGTGACCTTTCCGAGAGCGGCCACCTCTGCAAAGAGCACCCATTTGCACTGATGAAACAGGGCGCAAAGCAAGAAAGATGAGAGGAAAAGGAACGAGCACAAACCTACCCAGTCTTTTAGAGGCATCTGTCACAGCTGCAAGTGTTACACTAACCTATACGGGGTTTACAGAAATGTCACTGTTGCTCTAGGAACTTCAGAACAACTCACCTATAGCTGTCATGGCTTAACATTTATAAGCAAGGCAGTAAATGTAGAAGGTTTTGTTGTCATCGTATTTTTAATTCTGACCTTAATTAAAAGCTGAAAACTTTCTGGGATCAGTAGGAGATTATGAAGCCTTTCACATTTAAATTACCAGTCCAACTCAGCCTAGATCAGTGAGATTACTCCAATCTCATTACTATGACACCACAGATGTGACTACGGGGACAGGAACATGGCACGCTCGGCCTAGCTGCTGCCGAGAGGTTTGCCAGGTAAGCAGGTCAGGAGGGAGGCTGCCAGCTCTACCACAACTTTGGAATGCACTGTTACATACCTGACTCGGAGGTATTTTCTTCTCTTGTATAAAAGCAGACCCAGGAGCCCTACAAACCATCTTGCGCCCCTTATCACACCTGCATTTAGGACTAAATCCAAATTGGATGGGACAAAAAACATCTGGAGAGGCAAGACAGAGTTTCCATTTCCCATACTCCCTCGTCTATGCTATGTATCTTCCCCATTAGTACCCACAGTGGAGACATGTATTTTTGCAAATGCTGAAATTATTATCTGGCTATTTTCACTGAAGTATGCATAATTTCACCAAAAAATCACACTGTACTGTCACAAGAGACTCTTCCTCTTAGATTAGATGCTTATGTTTGGCTCTCATACTTTCTTACAGCTTTATTCCACCAACCTGTTTCTCTGTAAAAAACTCATAATTTAACAGGATTAATCACATAGGCTTTAAAATGGTGTATTCCATACATATATAGCATCCTCCTCCACACTCACTTTCCTTCTTCACTCCTTCTGTGTGAGAAATCAAGGATTTCATTACTGCCAGGCATTTTGCAAGGACCATTCTACTTGTGCCTTCCCTTATCGACTGCTTTAGCTGGTTCTGGTTCCTGATTCACCTTCTTAATTTCAAAATAAGTAACATGATTTTAAACTTCTTTTTCCACATGTGTGGAGCTTAATGAATCCTGTAATATGGCAAGCATACATATTATTGACTACTGCTCTTGCCAAGGCCAGTATGAGGCACACTGCAGCATCTGTGGTCTAAATCTTACTCTAACACACTGAGGTTATACGTCTGCATCTTGCAGCGAAGTGGCAAGACGTTGAATCTTTAAGTAAAATGTTACACTCAATGAGCAATTTATAGTTCCTCTACAGAAGTTCTGAAACACGGTTGCCAACAGAGCCAGCGAGAAAAGGTACAAAGTGCACATTCTTAAAAAATCACGTTTATATTTTTATGATTAGCAAGAACACCGTAAGCTTCCTACAGCCTGTGAGGATCACAGTGATCACAACAGCAGATCCAAGTATTTTAGGCAGAAAAGGAGTTTGTCAATACAGACAAAACATAATTATGTGGAACTGCTGGGACAAAACTGACTGAAAAACATCAACACCTTTTCCTTCCTCTGAAACACTTGGTTAGCTGTCATGCCTGCAGAGTGAACTGAGCTGTTTTCATTTTTGCCCTGTGTTTTTTGTTCCTGTTGCGGTTTTGTTTTTAAGAATCATAAGCAAGAAGTTACCTGAAGTCACTAAGATTAGCAGTTACGTAGTCACACTAGAAGAACTGTACCGCATACAGTAAATGCAAGCGTGTGTGGCAAATTCTATCAGACAACACTAAAAAAAAAAAAAAAAAAATCCACCACGGAAAAGTGAACAATTTACAAAGCAAAACATTTTTTCCTCTGTGATTCACTGCTTGTGTAATGCCCTGGCAGAGCCTTCTTTGTTTTCAGTAACAGAATGCTAACACTGCAGAGACAGGAAAGCAAAAGCATGGGTTATAAATCCTACATATAAAATCCTGGAACAAAATAGACTCCTCTGTAGCTTGCTAGCTTTATTACTTAAAATCTTTATGTACCATTCTGTTTACTCCAAGCAATTTCCAAATTGCAAAGATTCCCAAACTGTATATATCTGGAAATATACACGAAGATTGTTACAGACCGATTTCGCTTTATTGCCTTGTGTCTGCCCCCACACACTGCACATTAAAATACTTAACACACACTTCGAATGTAAATCCATCTCATGCCAGAAAAGCTTTTCCAGAGTAACACGTACTGCAAAGCACGCTCACGCCTGAATATTTCAGAAAAAGTTAAACACAAAACTCTCTCGGTTCATGAAAAGTTAATTCTACTGAGGATTTACAATAATGCAGGGTTAGGTTATTTTCCTCTCCTCCCCACCACAGTATCTCATCGAATCTGGAGCTGTCTACCACTGATAGAGTGTCTAACATCAGAAACAGCTGCCACTCCCTGGGAAGCTCACGGGGTAAGTGGAGAATAATGAGCAGCAAGCACCAGTAGAACAAAAGAAAATCCATCTTTATTTACCAACTGCTGCATGCTTGTTGCTGCATCAACCTCATTCAGAGCCAACACCACACCCTTTAATTCAGAACAGACTATATTTAAGAAGCCTCTGCTTTTTTTTTTTTAATCAACTCATACATACCAATGCTTTGAAAAAAAAAAAATCATTAGGTTAATCAAGTCAGCATCCAGCGATACCCTTGCTATTTACAAAAGCAGTGGACCCACTATTAACTTTCTTCTGCCCCAGAGTAACGAGAACAAGCCCAGGGCACTGACTGAAAACAAGGTGTCAGTTATATAAAAAGCACTCAAGTGGCTACCACAAATCTGTGGATAAATAATGCATTAAACTTTCTGCTCTGAGCATCAGAAGTAGCACCATTAATTACAATTAAGGTTAACATGCAAAATATTAGAGCTTCTGCATTACGCGAGCCTTCTCTACACTCCCACACGCCGCGAAGACATACAACGTCCCTTGACTGTACGGCCCTGACCTGTCCGAGGTGGACACGAAAGCTACGGCAACAGCAGTGCTGATGTGCGCACCGGCCAAGGGCGGCATGATTCGTTTCTGAGACTCCAGCGGCTGGAGAAGTGGTCTGCACCCTCTTGGCCTAATAAGGCTTCGGCCAAACAGATGCCAGCTTCCTTAAAGACGTGAAGCTTTCAAGAGCTGCCATCTCATGCATGCCGGAGAACGGGATGCGGATTTACAGTGAGTTTTTGCTGCTCGAGTAAATAGGGTAAGCGCCTGCTCTCTTCAAAACCAGCCGAAATCAAAACAGATTTGGAAAAAGAAAGTGGGGCTTGAAAACCTGCCTTTGCATTTCTAAAGCACTCGGAAGCAAGCCCTTTCCAAATGCTGGGAGCTAATTCTGGATCTTAACGACTTGACACCAAACAATGAAGTCTAGGGTGACCTGAATGAAAACTCTCAGTTCAAATTTTTTTTTTTTTTTTTTAAATAGCTGCACAGACACCCACCAGGCTGGTGCAGCACTCTTCCCTTCCCTCAACAAACTGTCAAAACAAGATATTTAAACACAGTGCCAGGTTTTTGGTAGCTTGGGAAAAGGAAAAAGAAAGAAAAAAAAAAAGAAAAAGAGGTTATGCTAATGTCTTTCCCACCAAGCTGGCGGAGAGGAGGACCTCTGGTTTGCCTATTCAGAGGCGCAGCAAAGGGGGCCGGCTCTTTGATGATTTTTTGGGGCCCCTCTCTGGATGCCTCCCCGGCCGCCGCCTCCAGCGTACAGCTGCAAAGGGGCCGCCTGTGCCCGGAATCTCAATGAGCGGCTGGGG
>NW_010249513.1:26750-30149 GCF_000690775.1 Eurypyga helias
CTGACGCGGGGTCCCACGGTCGCAATGGGCTAATTCGGGGCACGGCAAATCCTGCCCCCCGCTTTATTGTCCCTCGGGCAGCTGGACGCGGGCCGTGTGGGCCTGCACGGCCGTGACTGACGTGACTGCCACCAGGTTCAGAAGAAATGCCGCCTCCTCCTCCTCCAGCTCGGCTTTTTCTAAACCTGCTGCCGTTTCTCACGCTCACACAAAGCTGCAATACAGGGCACCTGCTTCATTATCATATCTTGGGGGAATTTGGGGAGGGAGGGGAGAGGGGAGCTGGAGGTGGGGCGAGGCGAGGTGGACGGCTGAGTGGTCTGGCCTTCAGAGCCACAAAGAGAGGGCTACTGCTGGTCACCTGGCCCCCTACACCTGTACATCACCTTCAGAAAGCACCCGGCAGCCTTGGCTTGGCGCTTCCCACAACACTCTGTGCTGTGGAGGGAAACGGGCACGTTGGAAGCTACCTCTGCCTTCAGTTACGCAACCACGCGGATGGGAAACACCTAAGGAGGTAAGGAGCGGGTGCTCTGAATCATACAGCCAGGCCATGGGAGAGATCAGAAGTCAGATCATGGAGGAAGAAAACCAGATTCTCACCCAATACCTTCTCCAAGCAGGGGATGGACAACTGCCACGTTTTCTGATTCCATCTCTGTCAACGGGTTTGAGATCACCAGCCACCACCACCACTACAGAAGATGACACCTCTGTATTTATCACTGTATTTCGACTGTATGGTTATGTAAAATTGAAACAGGGAGGTTTTATCTTTTCCTTTTTCCTCTTTTGCTGAATTTCAGTTTAGAAGGTCAAAAATGTTGCCATATTGCTTACAGCAATCAATTTAAGCAATACCAGATATTCCCAAAGGAGCGAAAGAGAATTAATCAGCATGTAAAAAACTCCTTACTCCTACCTTTGGCACAGCTTAGTCAGGCTAGTCCTAACCTACAGCTGTCTCCTGTGGGAGAAGATGTAAATGAAGTTTCATTAAAAACAGCAGTTTTAAGGATAGCTACATAAATTACATGAAAGTATAAAGTGATTTCTTAAGCTACGCTGAAAATCTCGGAGTGAACTGCATCTCAACTACCTCATGGTGGGAGCAAAAGGGCTTAAAACTACCACGAGGTGTCCAGCACAATTAGAGAAATCTTGTCTGTAATACGCTCCCAAGCAGCTACAGCATTTTAACAAAATAAAACATTCCTGTAACAAAGTGCCATTGCGTATTCCTCTGCTTTTGACAGGTGCCCAACTTGCTCTCGTTTTTATAAATAAATAAAAATGACATAGGAGGTGTCAGATTCACCTAACTGAATTAGGCATGCTCAGAACAATTATTCCTCCTCAAGTAATTTTTACCTTGACACTATGATGGAAAATAGCACAAGCAGCTAACAAGGCACTTAAGCTAATAAGCCTCTGCAACTTTTTAAATATCTTCCCTTAGAGGAGGGAGGCACCTACAACTATTCCTCGAGCTCAATCTGAAGTTAATACAACCAGCAGTTCTGCAAATCAGGCTCTTAAACACACGGCATGTATTTATATAAAGGGTGTGACTTAATCCTCCAAAGATTTTATGATCTCTACTAAAAATACAAAGAAGAAAAACCAAACCAAAAACACCAAACACGCCACACCCTGGTGTATTTGAACAAGGAAGGGCTTTTCTAGACATCATCTAAAAGCTGGTTTAATTATTTTACCTCTTAGCATAAGCATCCTTAGCCATGACTTGCTCTTTTCTGAACACATGCCTTATTTGAGTATGACATACCCCATTTTGTTCTTCAGTAAATCCTGTCTAGAGACTGACAGTGTAAGAGCGGACAAAGCAAAGAAACACACCCCACACCCCCCTCAAGCTCTCCCAGAGATTAAACAAAATAAGGCCAAAAGCACAGTTTTAGTTTGTATGCCTGGGGCTGCCTACACACAGCAAAAGTTGAGGAAAAGCATCATTAATTGATTAAAAATTGATTTTAGGCCCCTTCCCCCACTCCGCCCCACCAAAGACTCAGGCAAGAGCGCTTTTTATAGTGCATTTACTTGCCTTGTGAGCACTAAACCTGAAAAGTACTCAGCAGAGGCTCCCGTTAAAACCCCAAAGCTGGTGAAGCTGAGAGGTGAGCCGGTGACTTGGAGGGGCTGGTGCACACCGGGAAGCAAAAGCAGGGGAGGGAAAAGGCAGGACGCAGCCGCACGCAAAACATCCGCAGCAGGGACTCATGAGTCCCTGGCTCGCTCTTCTAGGCTCCCATTACTAGATCATTGTGTCATTCACAAAGCGAATCAAAACCTTGGGGAATTGTAAAGAAATGGTGAAAAAAAGGCTAAGGAACATTAGAGGAGATTTATGGAAACAGCAGCTTTGCTAAAACAGATGATATGGACCAACTTCAGAGGCGGTTTGAAATGGGGAAAAAGCAGCTCTATTTGTAAAAACTAAGCTGCAGAACATGGACTTTTATAAATAAGCAATTTATGGAGGGTAAGAAATTAACACATTGTATTGTTATCCTTTAGCTTCTGGGGTTTGAGTCCTAATTTTCAGCATAAACACACAGAGTTGATTTAGGCCACTTACAGGAAAAGCTCTACCAGCAATTGTGTGATCATGCTGTGCAGCAGGAAATTTCTTACAAGTGCCAAGGAAAGAAAAAAAATCAATGCAGAATTTTAAACATGTTTATACAAACAGTTACTGGGTAAATATTTCATAGAAAGATGCATAAAAGCCAAGTTAAGCAAATTATTCAATGGCAAAAATAAGAAGCAACATTAAAAAAAGGGGTGTGCTGTTTATACGGCTGAGGCTAATCTGGATTTCCCTTCTTCATTTCGTCACTAGCAAGTCTGCAAAACCCTGGAAGAGCACACGGAGACCATGTTAGTTCTAATGAAAAGTTTCATTTATCTTCAGCCATTTAATGGCCACCAATGGAAAAATTACAAGCACTTCCCAGAAAGCAAGTTCTAATATTTGTTATCATGGCAACCTCCTAGTTACACATCCAAATTTAGTATTCCACAAAAAACTTCTACTGAGTCACTACCCCAAACTCAGCAATGAAAGTCTCCTCCAGATAACAGGAGTGCCTGCCTCAGTTCAGAGGAATTTTGCTAAGTAACTTAATTGCATACTGAGTATTTATTAAAGCAACTTCACTTCTGGGTAGCCTAAGAGCAAACAGCTACCGTAGCTCTGGTGCTAAGCTTGCCTGACAACACAGGCGTAAGGACTTTGCCAAGCATTTCTGTGCCTTGGACTGAGGTGTGCTGTCACTGTAAAGCGGAGCACAACCCATGCTGCTGCCTCGACAGGGTCTCCGGCTCAGCTAGACACACTTCTGTCACCTTAAACTCTATTCAAATTCATTTTAATGG
>NW_010249514.1:0-30993 GCF_000690775.1 Eurypyga helias
GCCAGAGTTAAACCATGACACTATGTCATCTAAAGCTTTTAGTGAATACTGAGAGCATTTTATCATGCAAGGCTGTTAAAACATGCAGTTACCACACCTTGCCTGCCAACACTTTTTGCTGTAGGTCTTGTTTAGTTCTTCTTTGCAGTTCCTTCATCATCTTTGTGACCCTTTGGACCCCCTCCAGTATGTCCATGTCCCTTGTTCTAGGGAGCCCTGAACTGGATACAGCTCTGGGTTCCAGGTGCAGCTTCACCAGTGCTGAGTAGAGGGGAAGGATTATCTTCCTCAGCCTGCTAGCAGTTTGTCTAATACAGCTCAGGATACCTTTTGGCCTCTTCTTCCACAGGACCATACTGGTGGCTCATGTTCAGCTTGGTCTCCATCAGGCCCCCCAGCTCCATTTCTGCCAAGCTGCTTTCCAGCTGGGTAGCCTCCAGCATGTACTGGTGCCTGGGGTTGTTCCTCCCCAGGTACAGGACTTTGCATTTCCCTTGGTTGAACTTCCAGAGGTTCCTGTCAGCCCATTTCTCCCTCTGGATTGTGGCATGACCCTCTGGCACACCAGGCACTCCTCCCAGTTTTGTATCATCAGCAAACTTGCTGATAGTACACTTTGCCCATGCTGAATAGGATTGTATTGTAATGACCCCTAGGGTACACTGCTAGCTACTGGCTTCCAAGTAGATTTTGTGTCACGGATCACCACCCTCTGGGCATGGTGGCCATTCCATCAGTTTTCAACCAACTCACTGTCATACATCCTGCCTGTACTTCATCTGCTTCTCTCAGGCAGTGTCAAAGGCCTTATTGAAGTCCAGGCCAATTGTTTCACTGTAACAGGGTACCATGTAGGAATGTGTTTGTACAGAGGTTTGTTTAACTTACAGCTCTTGGAGTGTTGCTCTGACCAGGTTTGCTTCAAAATATGTACTACTTAGCCTATAAATCCTTTCTTAAGTTTCCACACTTTAAGCTATACACTCTTCTGTTTAAGATGGCTAATGCTATGCTAATTGAAAAGAAATATATTTTATTAATTGTGGAATGCCTTAATGATATATCTTAGGCTGAACTTTCAAGCTTTGTAATGTCTTTATTTCCAGATGTATTTTAAAGACGTTTCATTAAAAGTAACTAAGGAGTTGTCTCCTGTAGCTGTATCATTAGTCCCCTGCTTAGTCTGCTTAGATCTTATGTGATTAAGCTTATCTGATTGTAACAAGCTTTATGCTGTTCAATTTAATGGTAAAATTATAAGAAGTTCTACTACAAACTTCTGCCTTAAGGCTTAATGTAAGCAACTCTGAAATGAAACTTAAGCTTGGGGACAGCATTATAAATCTTTTTTTCCCCACTTGTTAAAACCAAATAACTCCCCCCTCCAGTGTCGCACAGTTGTCAGGTTGCCATGGAAAATAACTATCTACTCTATTGTTTTGGAAATGGATGTATCTTACTGGTTCAACTTCAGCTAAAGTAATGGTAAATAAACTATGTGAAGATAACATTAAACCTCCTGCCTAAGCACTTTTGTGTAAATCTTTGCAATGAGAAAGTTTGTATAACTATGTCTTTACACTGAATTAGTTGTACTTGTCGAATAGGTAGGCTACCTGCTTAGCCTGAAGTCACAGAAATTAATGACAAAAAAGCTCCAGTCCTTTTGGATGAGATTGAATGCTCTATTGAATGTGATACAATCAATTTACTTATGTCATTTCAGTTATGGACTTTGTTTATTTAAGGGAGTTCGTGTGTCTCTTAACTGAATTTTTAGGAATAAAACTAAGGAGAACTTGCTAAACTAGGAATGTTTAGTTTAAAATGTTCCTGGTCAGGCATTTTAACTTTGCCACTGTAATGAGCTACTGAATTTGTAACTAGATGGAAGGATGAGTGAGGTACAACTAAAGGACTTAGGTAATTTATAGAATATTCACATAGTATGTAGAAATAAATTCCTTTTACAATTGTTGGTGAGTTTGCCAACCTGTAAATATTTGTTTGTGGCACACAGTGACATATTCCACAGCAGAGACATGGAACCTCTCTGAAGTCACATTTGTCTGATCTTGATCCTCAGAGGTAGTCCATCAGGCACACAGACATACCAAGTCTGCCTCTCACCATACAGTCTTGTCCTTGGGCTTTGAGTGTGTCCTTGGAAGGTGACACATGCATTAGAGAACATCTAATATTTTTGGTTACATAGAAGGAAGTAAAGACCAAGCTGCTTACCTCAGTCACGTGCAATGTAATTTGCCATTCTTACTGATGGCTACTCAGCAAATAATACAGTGTTAGTACAGTGAAGTTCTCCCTTGCAGCATCAGATGCAGAAGGGAACAAACATTTTTCCATAACTATAAACAGATTTAAAAAAAATAAAAACTCATGTAGGTGGGGAGGGAGTATCTCTCTTTATCCTTACCATAATAATGTTTTCAGTAGAGGCTGCAGCCAAGGAATCACAGTGCAAAAGATGCAGTGGGACAAGCTTTATTCAGTCTGCTTAAGCTGATGATAGTTGGCTCTCAGGAGTGCCCTGACAAACTTGTTCCTTCTAGAGTCCTTCTATCTGTGCTGGGTGATGAGCTAAGAGCAGCATGACTCTGTGTATCTATTCCTGGAGCTCCTAAAGGACAGGTCTGCAGGAAAGACTTGGGCAGGATCCTGTCAGACATCACTGTAGTTGAAACAAAGGCCCAGGAAGGAAGGGGGTTGCTGTGCATGTGTCTGAGTATCCATACAATATTTAACACACAGGTTTTTGGAATGGTTTGAAGTCTTTCTGCTTTACAAATGGAAAATGCTTGTACAGGACTAATTTGGGAGAGATACTCAGAGTTGCTTTGGAGCTCCTGGTAACTATAGACCAAGTACAGAATCAGAAAATGTATGATTAATATTTAAACTTTAACATCCTTATCACAGACTTCTTTTTCAATATTAATGGTGGCAAAAACTCTAGTTGCCTTTAATTTTAACAAAACCCAAATAAACTTCTTCAGGGATTAAAGTATTTCAAGGACTTCAACTGTACTATTTGAATTGTTCATTAATGTCTTCTAATTATCTTCTGGATGCTGTCAGCCACAACTCTTGCAGTATAGTTTTAGCCATAGTAATTACACAATAATACACAGAGACTAGGTGGGGAATAAGGAAACTGTTCTATTTCTGTCTCTTCCTCAGTTTTGTCTTATGGCATGCAGCAAATCACCAAACCTCTTTGTAGGCTCATATGTTAAGCTTAGGAAGAAATTATGAAATATTTGAAGATACTTCAGACAACTAATTGAGGTGTACTGTATTTATTTTTACTGCTTTGAAATACTTTAAATATCTTTACTTTTCTCTGAACTTTAATAGAAATAATAAATGAAATTCAATATGTCTATTTTTGTGCAAAAGGGGGTTTCTGAGTTACAGGATGTTATGGATGAGATAAAGTGTAAATAATGTGTAGAGTGAAGTTTTGAAATGTTGTGTTGAAAGTAGCTGTGCTTTCTAAACAAAGTGCTTGATACTTGTCAGTTCTGTTCTTCATGTTTGAAAATACAGAAGTAAAATTAGTTTAACCTGGCATAAGTTTAACTGTACACACTCACATCCATGGTGAGCTCTTGTTTTTGGAATAGCTGGAGAAAACATGCCTTTTAAGAAAAATAATTTATGATGTTTTTAGCATTATAATTAAAAGGCAAATCAGATTTGGTAAACTATCTTGTATTCCCAAGACTGGTATTAATTCTTTTGGAGATGAACTGCTAAATCAAAGGTTTTCTCTCTTTTTTTTTTAATTTTAGAGGATAAGGTACTTCAGCATAATGGAAGGAGTAAAAAAAGTGAATGATATTTGGTACAGACCAGCTTTAAGTATACTTCAGTCACTGCAGTGGAAGACTTTAATTTCACTTTTGCTCAGAAGAAATTGAATTACTTGGTCAGAACAACAGGAGGAGATAGCTTGTGATGCCTTGGAGCCTGGCTCACAGCAAAGAGCCGTCATCTGTCAAAAGTATTTACAGAGAATGCAGATCACTGCAAAAAATACAGTATCTGAATTTTTACCTATGGAGTCTATAATATTGAAATGATTGCCATGGGTAGACCCTAGCTGTATGTTGATAACAAGAAGTCATTCTATTTACATGGTAATTGTTTTTTCGAAAGACATATTTTGAAGTAGCAGAGTTAATTGGGGTCAACCTCTTGGCTGTTATATATGGGCACAGTTCCATTAACTTGAGCTCTACTGTGGTAAACTTACTCTATTATGATAAAAATTTATAGCCCTAATGCTTTCTATTTTTTAATGGGATTGAGCCTGGGCATTGATGCTTCATTGTGTGGAACTGGGAATTTTTCTTCCTTATTTGAAGCTGTTTGATTAATATTTGAACAGGGTGGGTAGAGGGGGAGTTCTTAATGTGGCTACTTACATCACAGGCAAAATCCATTTAAATTTATTAGCTGAACACATTCTGCTTGGCCATGTCAAAAAGTCTTCACTATCAGCTTCCATTTTTTTTTGTGGTACTGCTAAATGTGATGAAGTAGACCATTTTTCTCATTGCTCAATAGCTCACTCTTGTCTATTTCTGGAGTCTTCAACAAGAAGTGGAGTTGGGAGCAATATATGCCTCTGAATTTCTGATACTACCTGTGGTTTGGCTGAGTGAGAGATCTGTACCTCCTCACAAGGGGGAAGAAGGTTGGGTGATACTCACTTTCCTTGGCTTTGTTAGGGCAAAACGGTTGAGGGTTGTTTGCTAAATCTGAACAACTGACTGAATGTTTATTCATGTTACAACAAATGAATTTTGTGCAGACTATGAAATTGGGCACTTGTGAAGAAAGCAAAAAGGAAGAGGAGAATAGATCATTGTTGTATGATGTGCTATCAAGTATTTAAAGAATATACATTAGATATGATGAGTTTCAGTATGCAGAAGTTCTAAAGGTACAGTTCAAAGGTATACTCTACCCTCTAAGTCCACTTCTACTAGGAAAAGCAGCACAAAATAAAGGATGGAATGTGATAATTTTGAAGACTGTATAACTTCAGGTGATGATACTTAAGCTCTCTAACAAACTTTTTCCATCATGCCTGGCTTTGTTCTCTAAACACAGCAATTATTGAATCACGATTTCATGACACTTTGAAAAATAAGTCAAAGGTTTTGACTAAATGTGGTCTGATATTTGGAGTATTCATGTCTGAAATAAAGAGCCAAAATAGTCAAGTGATAAGAACAGTAAAGGAAATCTCACAATTAAATTGACCATCAGTTAGATTTGATACTCAGCAGAATTTTAGTTTTTCAGTGTGTTATAGGTCAGGATATCAGTAAGTAGAGATCACTAGAATTCCTAATATACCTTCCATACTTAAATTTTTAATTAGATCAGGAAAAAAGCACACTGCATTATTTTCCCGTTCTTTGTACTTTATAGAATGTGCTACTTCCTTAAAAATAAAGGAAAACCTACCTAGCCACTTAGGTTTCATTTTGTCCTTTGAAATTGGGAAATGTCTTTTTCCTAGGAAGAATTGGGTTTCAAATGCTGAACTTAGCTTTTAGATAAACATTTACTTGTGTTTATAACACATACTGAATTACTGTAGAATATTAAGACTTCTTTTTGCATTGTAGAAAGTGTGTGTGTGTTTATGATACAGTCTTAGATCTATTGTCCTCTTAACACCAAACAATTGTCCAGTGGGGATAGCTGAGCATGTATATGAAGGGTAATGTTACCCCTTGGTGATTTTCTGAATTGCTGTGGCAGATGTTCTTGAAGAAAAGATATCTTCATGTTTTATCACTGAGTAGCTTAGCTTCGAAGACATTTAGTAAGTCTGACGGAAGATGCTGAATCTTGTGCTACATCATAATCCAGAGAAAAACAATCTTAAGAATGGAAGGAAATACTAAGGAAGGGCTTGAATACCTGATTTCGTTCCAAGAATATGAATTGGGATAAACTTCTTCAGAAGCTGCCAAACTTAATGAGAAAGTGAAAGTGACTTAGCAGACCTAGAGCTCTTCTCCTCTTCCACTGCTTTTTTGACTTTGTTTCTGTACAACTTTCCTGGGTGAAACTTCTATTTCTTTCCCACTCTTTAAGCTCATACATAAACTCAACATTTCTTTCCAATGTATCCATGATTAAGTAATCAATTAGCATACAACTACTTTAAATTAGGTTTACTTTTATATTCCCACATTCTGGACACAAGGGAAAACTAAAAATCAAAGACTATAAACAGTAGCAGAAAGTTGAGACGAGTTACTTAAAGCTTCCTGCCATTTTGAATACTGGTTCTCAAACACAAGTATTTTACTTTTTTCCAGCTCAGGAAATAAAAACACACTTGCACTTCCAAGTTGGAAATATTCCACCAAGGGAATTTCTAAATGCCTTTAATTGCAACTAATAGTTCACAGAGGTTGGGCAGTTGAATGTCTTAACTTTACCCAATTACTGTGGCTGCTGCTTTCAGTTCCCTGGAGGAACTGAGCTTGTCTTGTCTGAGCTGGGACCAAGCTTGGTAGGAAGTGCAACCATTCAAGTCTGGATTTAGTGCTTGAGGAAATAATTGCCTAAAGGCTTTGATGCAGGAACAAATTACATCAAGAAACATGTTACTGAGGACAAGTGCAGGTAGGGCATTAAGATATTCACTTGGAGAAGCAGCAGACCACTTTATAGAAGGGCCTGTTTGTTTTCTTGGAAAGGAAATCTGACTTGCAGGTGGTAAGATGGACTCCATTCTGTACATTTTAGGGAAAGTGTACAATGTCAAAATCCAGCGTACAACTGTACCAGTGACATCCTGCTGTGCATTTCTTTTCATGAGGTTTTAGCAGTAGCATATCCCTGCTGCTTCTGTGTTGTGCATAGACCTGCGTAGGACAAGGTGGAATGGGCTGAATGTGGAGTTGGTGGGTAGTAGTGTGTGTTTTGAAGAACTGCTTTCAGTTGTGCTTTTCATGTGATTTAGCTTTAGGGGCCTTACTGTCCTGTTGAGTGACACTTAATTCCAGATCTGTATGCAGAGTTATCAAAATGCATGTGCGCTCTCAAAAAAAATTTTCCTGCAAAAATGGGAAAAAATTTCAGGTCCCTTAAACAGCAGTGGTTGGTTGTTTCAATGGCTGTATTGTTCCAGTTCTCCACCAACTGCATGGAGGTCCCATGGCAAACTAAGCAAACTGAAACTCTGAATTGTACAATAGTGAGAGACATTGACATTTCCCAAGATAACAAATTCTCTGAATGATTAGGTGGCCTGGGAACTATGGGGCTATTTATACTACTTATGCTATAGACATTGGCTCTGTAGTTCTCACAGGGAAGAAACTTCTTGAGTGGGAGCAGAATTTTAACTTCCTCTACAGTTTTTCTTGGGTGTCTGTTTTTGAATGCAGCTCTTCTAGTGTGTGTTATTTCTCATGAGACTGGGAATGTTTAATGTTTTAAAAACAAACATGTGAAAACACTTTGCAAGGTGACAAAGACCAAGCCAGGCAATAAAAATGTAAGGTATGAACTCTGGAATAGATAGCTGGTGTTATTCATGGTGTGTGGGGAGATAAGAAATGAGAAACTAGTTTAAGAATTCTGATGGGACTGATAACCGTGACAACAGGGGCTGATACAACTGGACTGCAGCATAATGTATGGTAAAATATATTGAGGTAGCTTTGTGGGGTTTTATGTCAAATTTTGACAGTGAACACTTTGAGTTGTGTCACTGGAAATATGTAATTCTGGGTTATATGAAAATAACTTTAAAGCTTAGTATGAAGTATAATAAATGAATCTGCACATAACTTTTTCCCAAAGTAATTTATTTTTTATAACATTGATGCTGCTCAGTTGAATATCTTTCAACTCCGTTTGTTTATTGTTTGATACAAGGAGCTTAACTTGACTATTCATTTGCAACAATCTCTTCCTACGATCTTCCTGCAGGTAAGCAAAACGTAGTCTCTGATTAGTTTTAAACTGCTGGCCGTAAGTCCATTGTGCATTATTCCTGGTCCAAGGGTTTGTTTATTGGAACAGTAGTAAATTGCTTTAAATCAACAAAAATGGGGAAGGATCAAGTGTGATTTAGCATGAGTTCAGGAAATTAATCATTTGAGTGTTCTATGGACAGACTGCTTCATTTCCAAATGTAAACATGTAGACAACACTATATGCTTGCGTTTGTGTTCAAAACATCAAGAGTGCAAGGCTGAAAGCTTAGGAGGATTGACTTGTACAATCATCTTTATTCTGTGTCTTGGTTTCCCTGACAGTTCAGAAGGCCACTGATGAAACTACTATGCGAGTTAGATTGTCGTACCTATGTCTTCGATTAATGTACATCCTCCATTAAATGAAGCTAAATGGAATGGTCAGTTACTGGTTTTGGTTGTGATACCTAACACCCCACCTTAATTCATAATCTCTAATTAGATAATTAGAATTTTTTTCACAGTAGCCCCAAGAAAGTAAAAGTGATTTCCTGACCTATGTCTGCTGACGAGAATTGGAAAGCTGAGGTAAAATATGTATGTAACAAAGTTCTGCAATACTGGGCTGGAATAGAAGTACCAGTATTTCAGCTGTGCTTAAAATCAAGAGCTTTTTTTTTGCACACAAACGGAGAATTAATTTTTAGATGGATCATGTAGCCTTTCTTAAGAATATGGAAACCACATTTTCAATTGGAGTGATTCATTTCCAAGAAGCTAGGGTCTGTTTCAGTGGGAGGTGTGAAAAGATCTCCATGAGGTTCCCAAGAACCAGCCAGTGGGGAAGGGCTCCTCTTGATTACAGGGTAATGGATATCACCTAGAGCTTGTGGGTTTGTGCCCTTTCAAAATAGTTCATATTTTAAATGCTGCTTCTAATGGTGTTGTGGACACTTGTAAACATCCAGTTCTTTCTGACAGTTTTACTAAGCACTTGCCTTCTGTTTCTTGCTGAAATTAGATGCAGTAATTACTGTATAAACAAGAATTTCTATATGAAACTCCTTACTGTTACCAGTTTTAATTTAGTAGCCTTCCAGTTGCATTGTCTACTTGTAATTTCATGACAGAGGTTGAATAGATGTTCCTGACCTACTTTGTCTGTGCTGTCCATTATACTGTATATCTCTACCATGTTGCCCCTTTAGGGACTTCATTTTTCAGGAGGACTGAAAATTGAAAACTCCTTCTAATATCCCTTCATTAGGATGCATTTTTACTGCTCTAATCTAAAACTTGCTTTGGCAAAATTAAGAAGCTGTGTTCTCCATATTGTCAGTTTTCACAGAAATTTTTTTTTTCCTCTTTTCTGATATTGTAAGAAAGCTTTTGCAAGGAGTTCTTGTCCCCAGGGAAATTTTCTCGTCTTCCTTTTTCATAATTCACTGACAAAACACGCTGCTGTTATGAGATGGAGTACCTTGCTGTAGGTGGATTCTCTTACTTCCAGATACTTTACCATTGTTTGTCTTGCCCTCTGGCAAGATAAAGATTTTTCCAGCACAGGGGAATGAGCTTTCCTGTATTTAGGTACTAAATTACATGTGTGCAATTGTCCTTCTGCCCTCAAGGTAAGATCAGTCATACCTAGAAATCACAGTATGTTCTGACTTCATAACCATTTTCCTTTCTTCATGAGTTTATTGCAGTAGAAGGGTTAAGGGAGCCTGAACACTTTTCTGCTGCTTCCAACAGCTGTCCACAAGTAGGAGAGGGGACACTTGGGTTGATCCTATGCAATGGCTACTGTTGAATTTTGTGGTTCATCTGGAGGAACTATTTGCTGTGCTATTTCAGCTACTACTCCAGCTCTCCAGATAAATGTGGTTTTGATGGTGACTGTCTGAGCTGTGTGGCCACAGGGTTGGTTGAAAAATCACTTATTCTTTCCTACATGTGGGTTAGCATATATGAATCTTATTCAGTCACTGACTCACCCTCATTAATGGCAGTGTTTCAGTGGATGTTTGTTGGATGTTGACTTAGTTGCCTCCTTTTACTTTTGTGGTGGAAAGTAGTTATTCTTTGCTACACATAACTTAGTGGGGGTTGGTTGGCAGGGGAATAATGCTTTACTGGAGGAGAAAAGCTTTCGGAAGTGTGGGATTTCTTTGGCTCTTGTTGAAATTCACTGCTTGGGACAAAATCTTATGTACGTTTTTAGGATTAGGCATGAATAGAGTTAGGATAAGGGACTTCCCTGCATGTTTCCACATGTATTGGGAAACCTTAAGATGAACATGTGGGTAATCTTTGCCTGATTGTGGGTAATCTTGGCCTGATCATGGACTGGACCTGCTGTTCTCTTATCTCACCTTTTTGAGAAGGTGTGTATGAGACGAGAGATCTCAGGTTAAAAATTCAAAAATGGAATTTTACATACAACAGCAAGCTGCTTACTTTCTAATATGTAATCCATAAATAGGAGAAACCCCTTGTATTACTTCAATATTCAGAAGATATTTAGAGAAGAGAGGGAGGGGAGGTACCTTAGCTTAACTACATAATTAAATTATGTGTGGCTGTATGTGTGAAACAAAATTAAAAGATGTGGTCAAGAAAATAGACAAGTATTTCAGAAATACTGTCATAGAATAGAATCATAGAATCACAGAATGGTTTGGGTTGGAAGGGACCTTAAAGCTTCTCTAGTTCCAACCCCCCTGCCATGGGCAGGGACCCCTTCCACTAGATCAGGTTGCTCAAAGCCACATCCAGCCTGGCCTTGAAGACTTCCAGGGATGGGGCATCCACAACATCTCTGGGCAACCTGTTCCAGTGCTTCATCACCCTCTCTGTGAAGAATTTCTTCCTGACATCTAATCTAAACCTCCCTGATTTCAATTTATACCCATTACCCCTTGTCCTATCACGACAGGCCCTTGTAAAAAGTCCTCTCCCAGCACCCTTGTAGGCCCCCTTCAGATACTGGAAAGCTGCAATGAGGTCTCCTCGGAGCCTCCTCTTCTCCAGGCTGAACAAGCCCAATAAGAATCATCTTCGATCATCCTCTGATCATCTTCGTGGCCCTCCTCTGGACTCGCTCCAAGTGGTCAATATCCTTCTGATATTGAGGGCTCCACAGTTGGATGCAGCACTCCAGGTGGGGTCTCACCAGAGCAGAGTAGAGGGGCAGAATCCCCTCCCTCGACCTGCTGGCCATGCTTCTCTGGATACAGCCCAGGATATGGTTGGCCTTCTGGGCTGCCAGTGCACACTGCCAGCTCATGTTCACAGTCTAAAGTGCCTTCCAGGAAACTATGGGTTAACTGTTCATGGGGGAGATGACTTCCAGGCATTTATTAGGAAGCTTTATTTTTCCAAAATCTGGTATCAAGTAGAATATTAAGCTATTCAGAATTGCTGCTTGAAAGGGTTATTCTGAGATAGCAGCATGCATGTAAATAAAGGAACTGCAGACACTGTGTTACTTGGGAGGCAGCAGAGCATTACAGTGCAGTACTGGAAAAGCAGGGGCTCTGCAGGACTTCTGTACTGTGCAGGGACAGCAGTGTCCACTGCATGTCTGCCTTTGTTTGTGTTGGCTGCCTACCTGAATAGGTACATCTCTGACACCTTGGAGGAGGGCTGAGAAGATGATATCATATTTTACCTCTCCAACATTATACTACTATAACTAATTAGAATATCAGAAAAGGGATGATGAAAGACAGCAACAAAATGAACCAGAGGAAAAAGAAAATACCCAGACTCTCAGCTGACTATAGGTTAAAGCTTCCTGGTCCAAGAGACACACTAAATCAGGGGATTGTCTCTCAAAGGAAGTGCCATAGTTTAACAGAGCTTGACTGGACAAAAGCCACTAGATGTGTGAACAGGAACAAGCCTGATTCAACAAGATGGATTGCTCTGAACTCTATCACTCTTTTCCAGCCTCAATGTCCCATCCTCAGATTCTACCTCGGGCTCCTCTAGTCTGTAGTTACAGCCCTAGCTATGGAGCGAGGCAGATGTACCACAGCTCTCCTGTGACACTTCCTTTCTGCTGGTGCTAAATTTGTGTGAATTTATGGAAAATCAATCTGGAACCAGCTGTTTGGGGTCACTTTAGCAATGTAGTACCATCATAGAATCATAGAATTGTTTTGGTTGGAAGAGACCTTTGAGATCGTTGAGTCTAACCATCAAGCTGGCACTGCCAAGTCTACCCTAAAACATGTCCCAAACCTCTACACCAAGTAGTCTCTTCCATACCTCTGGGGATGGTGATTCTACCACTTCCCTGGGCAGCCTGTTCCAAGCAGTTGCAAGCCCTGGAAGAAGGGTATCTTGCAAACAGAAATTGTTAGTCATCTCTGAGGACCCATCGTGTTCCTTGTGCCAGTTCATACATGGGCCTGTATACTAACACGTTTAAGTGGTTTTGCTATCCTGGGCCTGTGCTAAATTATAAAGGTGAACAGCTCACCTCTGGAGAAAGATAGGCATAATGGAAACCTATCATGGTGTGTGAGATTGCAGGGCAGTATAAGTTATCATTTGCCCTGTAATCATGATGGGATGCTAAGAAATGGGATGTCATAATACTGAGGTGTAGTTTGAAATCAGGTGAAATAGGAATTTCATGCTGTAGAGGATGCAACGATAGGGCTGTCATTTCAATGTAGTTCCACAAAAGAGCAGAGGAGAAGTCAGGGATACAGCTCAACGTTGGAAGAGACCTTTGAGATCGTTGAGTCTAACCATCAAGCTGGCACTGCCAAGTCTACCCTAAAACATGTCCCAAACCTCTACACCAAGTAGTCTCTTCCATACCTCTGGGGATGGTGATTCTACCACTTCCCTGGGCAGCCTGTTCCAAGCAGTTGCAAGCCCTGGAAGAAGGGTATCTTGCAAACAGAAATTGTTAGTCATCTCTGAGGACCCATCGTGTTCCTTGTGCCAGTTCATACATGGGCCTGTATACTAACACGTTTAAGTGGTTTTGCTATCCTGGGCCTGTGCTAAATTATAAAGGTGAACAGCTCACCTCTGGAGAAAGATAGGCATAATGGAAACCTATCATGGTGTGTGAGATTGCAGGGCAGTATAAGTTATCATTTGCCCTGTAATCATGATGGGATGCTAAGAAATGGGATGTCATAATACTGAGGTGTAGTTTGAAATCAGGTGAAATAGGAATTTCATGCTGTAGAGGATGCAACGATAGGGCTGTCATTTCAATGTAGTTCCACAAAAGAGCAGAGGAGAAGTCAGGGATACAGCTCAACCCCCAGCTGTAATGAGCTGCTCTAATGGTTGTGAAATACTACTTCTGTCTTCCTACTCCCTCACAGGGACTGATACTGACAGTGCTGGTTCCTTTTTTGCCATCATGGCATATTTTGAAACTAGGGAAATATTTTTAGAAACCACTTCTCTTGCATTCTTTGTGAATGTAGCTTACCCCTCTTACAACCTGTAACTGTATTTATATGCACTGGAATCCTTTGTTTTTTAAAGGGCTGAGGAAGATAACCTTAACCTTAAAAGGAGGGGGGGTTGAGGGGGGAGGTGCAAGTGAGTTGTCTTAACTTTTTTTTTTAATTGCTGTCTTCATTTTTTTTTTTCCTGCAGAAAGCAGCCTCTGAATTTTGAAAAAGCTAAAGCTCTTGGGACAGCACTCATTCTACCACTACCAGGATTGCTTTTTACAATAAGGTTTTCAATGAATATACAAATTCAGAATAATCGTGCATATGAAAAAAAGGCAAGATGTGAAGAGCATGTAGATAAGCATACAACCACCCAACTTGCTTAGAGCCAGTCCACAGCTTGTCAGTGGTTAGTCTGAAGAAAATCTCTGGAAAAAATGCAGCTACTTACTCCTTCCATATATCATCAGAAGCACAGTAGGCTGTTGCTTTAGCTTCACAGAAGGTCAGTCCTATCTACCCTGTTAGGCCTGAGCCTCTCTGTAGAGTCAACCTAGAAACACAGGAAATAAGGCGGTTCATGTTCTTTATACCCCCCTCTGCCTTGCATAAATGTTAACTTTCTCAGCTAATACTGAGTTACTGTGTTATCACAATGATCCTAATGCTCACCAAATGAATGGCAGTGAGACTTAAAATACAGTGTCTGTGCACTTACTGCCTGTATAGAATATGTCTCATTTGTGAAACAGTTTTTTCTGTTTTCTAAGCTAGATGTTGTGTTGAGCTGTGTATTTGAGTGTCAGTGGCCTTGGATGATGTGCCAATTGCTGAGCAGTCAAAAATGTGCAGTTCAAAGCATGTCTGAATATTGTGCAAGGGGAAATGCAATCTGAGATCTAGTTGGATGTTCTCTAACATACTTGGTTTCAATCTCTGAAACTGAATTTCATTTTTTTTTTTCCTCCTTGGGTAGTAATCGCATCTCAGATATTTTAGCAGCTATAGTCCTTTTGGACCATACTTTCTGCATTTTCAGCAATGAGGAGAAGGCTGAACTAAACATTTGCAAATGCAAATTGAGTTGAAAACTCTGAAGTGGCGAAGTGGAGACATGAGAGCTGGAGATGAACAGATTAATAGAAATTCTTCTTAAGAAGAATTAAGAAATTTGATTCAAAGAATTGATGGGGTATAGATAGAACTTCGTCTTTAAGTTGATTGTTTCTTGAAACAGTTCAGCTAAATCCAAATACAAAGGAAGGACACTTCATCTAATGTGGGAAGAGATTTGAATAAAGGTTTTGGAAAGAAAAATAGTCACAAACTACTGGTGTTAATTTCTTAGATGGTTCCAACCTCTAAAGTACTGAATTAGACTGTGAGGGACTTGCAACTTTTTTTCTAAAGAAATATCAATAGTTGTGGCAGTCTGGTGAAGTTCCCACTGACTGGAAAAGGGGAAACATAATCCCTCTCTTTAAAAAGTAGAATCTGTAAGATCATGGAGCAGATCCTCCTGGAAACCATGCAAAGGCACATGGAGAATGAGGAGGTGATTGGTGACACCCAACATGGCTTCACCAAGGGCAGATCATGCCTGATGAATATGGTGGCCTTCTACAATGGGGTCACAACCTTGGTTGCCCATCCGATATCCACAAATGTCATCTTCCTGGACTTGTGCAAAGCCTTTGATACTGTCCCACATGACATCCTTGTCTCTAAACTGGAGAGATGGATTTGACAGATGGACTGCTCGATGGATAAAGAACTGGCTGGATGGTCGCACTCAGTGTTGGTCAATGGCTCAGTGTCTGAGTGGAGATCTGTGAGTGATGTTCCTCGGGGGTCAGTGTTGGGACCGGTACTGTTTAAGATCTCTGTTAGTGACATGGATGATATTGAGTGCACCCTCAGCAAGTTTGCTGACCACACCAAGCTGTGTGGTGTGCTTGGCACACTGGAGTGAAGGGATGCCATCAAGAGGGACCCTCTGCCAACCTCATGGAGTTCAACAAGGCCAAGTGCAAGGTCCTGCACCTGGGTTGGGGCAATCCCAAGCATGTGTACAGGCTGGGTGGAGAATGGATTGAGAGCAGCTCTGAGGAGAAGAACTTGGGGGTACTGGTGGATGAAAAGCTGAACACGAGACGGCAGTGTGTGCTGGCAGCCCAGAAAGCCAACCGTATCCTGGGCTGTACCCAGAGAAGTGTGGCCAGGAGGTCGAGGGAGGTGATTCTCTCCCTGTACTCTGCTCTTGTGAGACCCCACCTGGAGTACTGCATCCAGCTCTGGAGCTCTCAACATAAGAAGGATATAGAACAGTTGTAGAGAGTCGAGAGGAGGCCACAAAGGTGCTCAGAGGGCTTGTTCAGCCTGGAGAAGAGAAGGTTCTGGGAAGACCTTATATCAGCCTTCCAGTACCTGAAGGGGGGCTACAAGGAAGCTGGGGGGGGACTTTTTACAAGGGTCTGTAGTGACAGAACAAGGGGTAACTGGTTTAAATTGAAAGAGGGGAGGTTTAGCAGGAAGAAGTTCTTCACAAAGGGGGTGGTGAAGCACTGAAACAGGTTGCCCAGAGAAGCTGTGGATGCCCCATCCCTGGAAGTGTTCAAGGCCAGGCTGGATGAGGCTCTGAGCAACCTGGTCTAGTGGAAGGTGTCCCTGCCCATGGCAGGGGGGTTGGAACTAGATGGTCTTTAAGGTTCCTTCCAACCCAAACCATCTTACATGGTTTTGTGTTTGGTTCTGTACTCTCTTGAAATTGAGATGACTTCTTAAGGCTGAGAAATACCAAAAAAGGCTTTCCTTGGCTTAAGGTTTCATTTGAAAAAGAAAACTAAGATTCAGTTACCACACTATTACACACTTGATATAACTGTAATTTTTAAGAGAGAGATTGTAAACAGAAACTTGTGGTTTAAAAGAAAGAAGAAATAAGAGCAACAATGCAACAACAATTCCCATGCTGATTTTTTTTAATTGCAATTGACTGTTTTTTGGAGGTTTTCACTACAGCTTTATAATCTTGATTAGGAATAGCCTTCTGGATCTCATGCTGATCTTTCTTGTCCTTTGCCTACTTATAGGGAGTGCTGTGTGTATCAGCAACATTCATATGCGTAGTTACTTCTAAAAAGTTAAGGAATTGCCTTAATACATTACGGGTTTTAATCTATTTCTTCACTGAGCCATGATTTTGACCCTCTCTGGAAGCTCATACTACACCTAAAAGAGTTGTTTTGGAAACAGCCATTGGTGGAAAACTCCTACTCTGTAGATCTAAAATAAATGTTGTTATGAGCTGGATACATGCTGTGTCTGAAAGTGCTTCTTCCATTTTCTGTCATGTTGATGACATCAAGAAAAATTACATACTTAGAAGCTTGCTTCCAATTTGATGTATCAGTTAAATTGGAGCTTGAAAAGTCCTTTCTATTCCTGATGCCCTTCTAGGTTAACTAATAATAATGTTATGAATGCAGTGGAAGGAAACTTGGCTTCAAAGCAGAAATTTAATAAATGATGGAAACATTATGAGCATACACCTTTTCTCCTGCAAATTCCATACCTTGTGTAGCTGTAAGTTCATTCCTCTTCTGCAGTTTGGCTTTTCTAACTAAAGCAACATTCTGCACAAGGATTTTCTGTGGCTTGATGTGTGCGTGCATGCTTATGTACCTACAAGCCTAAAGGCTGCTTAGGATGTCCTTCCTACCCCTTTGAGTGGGAATATGGTGGTTTTGTGCACCCACAAGCACAGGGGATGCTCAGAGGAAAATTGTGGCCAGATTCCAGCAGGGTAAAAGCCTTGGTTTGAAGGATTTCTGAAACATTAAAGATGATACTTAGAGGTGAAACAGGTCTCTGACTAGACTGGTGTGTGTGAAATAAAAGATTTGGTGCTTTTAAAGGTCTGTACCAGTTTGAGCTAAAAGTGTTACACAAATATTTAGGCATGGCTCATTATCAGTCTAAACTGATTTCTTTAATGGAGAAGGATTTCAAGAGAAGAATGTGAAGTGGTTCTTCCGAGTATATTAAGTATACATATAAATTCTATAAAAAGTTAAATGATGGGTGCATTGAACCATTTACATGAAGTAAAAGTGTAGCCTGTAGCCCTGAATAATGCTTTCCCTATCACATTATTTTAAAAATTAGATGTCCATTACAATTCAAAATTGCTCTTTTGTTCTCTGCAGTGGGATTATATTAGCAAAGTCTTCGTAATTTAATGTATATAGCAGATGGAAGCAGCTAATAATTGTCTCATGTAGGTCATACAGAGGGATTATGACTTCAAGGAAAGTGGTGCTAAGGGATAAGCACATATATTGGTGTGGTGGGTTGACTTTGGCTGCCAGATGCCCACCCAGCCACTGCTCTTCCTCCCCTTTCCTCAGCAGGATGGGTGGGGAGGGGTGTGTGTGTAAGGAAGATGTTAAAGCCTGTGGATGGAGATTGAGATCACTTAAGAATTGGTGTCACAGGTAAAATGGGCTTAACTTGGAGAAAATTAATTTATTGTCATTTAAAAATATAGTAGGATGGTGAGAAACAGACAAAAGCTGAACCACCCCATGTCAGCCATCCCTCTTCTTTCCAGGCTCAACTTCATTCCCAACTTAATTTCTTCATTCCCAACATCTCTGCCTGCCCAAGCAGCACAGGGGAATGGGAAACTATGGGGTTGTGGTCAGTCCCTAACAGCTCCTTTCTGTTCCTCCTGCCTCCTCATACTCTTCCTGTGCTCCCCTGTGGGGCCCCCACCAGGGTTATGGTCCTTCCCACAGAATGGATGCAGCTGGGCAGTTGTGTGCCCCACACTCATTACATGTGTTCAGTGCCTAAATTCTTATTATAGAATGGTTTGGGTTGGAAGGGCCCTTAAAGACCATCTAGTTCCACCCCCCTTCCCATGGGCAGGGACACCTTCCACTGGCCATGAACACTTATGCAGAGCTCTTTCTGATTGGAGGTTGAAAAAACTGAGCTAGCATACAGAAAAGGAAGAATTTTTTTTAAGTATTATGGATTTGTGGTAGGCACTTCAAAATCTGGATTCCTCCAAAGATCATTTAACTGCAGCTGTTTAAATTTCTGTCTGAATTAGCTGTCCAGCAATCTGGGTACATAGTGTCCCTTCCTCTTCTTTAAAGTATAAATGTTGGAATTGATGGATGTGATAGTTCTAAATATTCTGGTGTGCTTTGTATACTTCAGAAAATGCCTCAAATGATTACTCTTATTCTTTATGTAAATATTAAGAATTATGGAAGAAGCATAAAATTATGGTGGAAAACCTACCTTTTTCCCTTAAACCTGGCTTGGTCTATGCTTTCAGGATTTGAGACTATTATTGGTTCTTTGTGCAGCTTTGAACTGCTTATGTATATCTAGTGTTACAATCAATACTACTTAACTTGTGGCTTTGTTACATGTACTACATTCTTCAGGTAGACTGTTCTAATGTAAGAGCACAAGTTATTGGAGAAATATTTCCCTCTTCCTGAGTGTGTGTTAGTTACATTCTCATTATTTGCATAATTATCTTCCTCTTTTGCTGATGTGTAAATCTGGAGCAGATGTTATGGTGTGCTTATAGATATAGACTAATGGAATCTAGTTCTGCCTAGGCATTTTGGACACTAATTCCTTTATATATTCATGTCTACAGCTGATAAGAAAAGCTTCAAAAAGAAAGTTCTTACACTTTTTATATATTAGATATGCAAAAATAAAACGTATTAGGTTTCTCTGTCTAGTGGAAGCTTCTAATGTGACTCTCAGACACATTTTCATTGACACATGTTTTCTTAATGTCAGATGAAGTTATTGACAGCATTTGTAACTAATTTAAAAAAAAAATACCCAAACCCACTTCTCTAATATGTTAAACTCTGCTCTTTAAACTTCTCCCTTCGCTTGATTTTTCAGGCAGGTAGTATGTTGTGACCTGTGGCCATGTGAAGACTTCTGCTCTGCAGCTCCTAAGAACAAGGAGTTGTTGAACAGTAGTAACAGATGTTGAGGGCAGGCTGTGAAATGGCTTGGGCTAATTAGTTGTGACTTCAACTGAATATGACACTTCAGCAGACTAACACTGTATCTTGCATTGAAATACTGTTGTTTTCCCCTAAGTAAAGACTCCAGACTGGAAAATGGTTCTGTAACAGTATTTTGAATAGAGCGAGTAAAATGTGTGTACCCCAAAGAAGGGAAGAGCCTAGGCAATGCTAGGAATGTAGGACAAGAGCACTTTAGTGACTCTACAATAGTTGCCTTGTTTCTAGCAGGATTTATTAACCTCAGCTAAGCATTAGCTGTGCAGGACCTGGAATGAGACTAAACCTAAATGAGTGTTGCTGTAGTGCTGAGGTTCTGCATGGGTGCAGCAAGTATGTAAGGCCAGTAGGTACTTGGAACAGTACCCCAATGAATGAATCTTCCCAGAATCCACAGAACTTGTGGATGCAGCACAAAGCCATATTGAAAATTGTGTGCCTTGTTGGAGTTCACAACATGGAACTGGGGGATTCTGCAGCATGTAGTTCACAGGTCAAGGATTACGGCCTTAATATACCATAGCTGGTTCTGTGTAAAAGTAGCTCAGCTTTATAGCCAAAGTGGGTAGTAACTTTTCAGATCCATGCTGGTACTGAAGTGATACAGCTCTTCAGCTGGGCCTGTGATCAGTCTTGTCTCTGCCTCCCTTGCCATTACTGTTTTGTAACAGGAAAACTTATGGATGCTGAAAGCTGACTGTGTTTAAGTTCTCTAGCCTTTTCATTAGCTTTCTGCCAAAATTTAAGAAGAAAAAGTTGAAATCATAAATGTTTCAGCTTGCTGTTTTAGTTCTGCATGATGGATCCGAAATTTTTCAACCTTGTTTTTTGACTTGTTGACTCAACTTTTTTCCTTGAAAAGAACTATTTATGTTTGTCTTCAAATTTGAGATCACTAGAATTGCTTTCTGTAATTTGTTCAAATGGCTGTTCTGCCACAAGAACCTGTTAAAGTTTCCTTCTATGCTCATGGAATTGAGTTGGAATTTAAACCAGGCAACTTCTCCTGTGCTGCATTTGGAGCAAAATAAAAATTAAAACTTTAAGACTTGAGTCCTTCCTTTCTGTGATTTGTGTTATGGTTGGTTTGACTGCCACAAGTAGGTGTCTTATGATCGCTGCTCAGACCAACTCTTAACATTGTCATGTGGTATTTGAGGCACACCTAGCAGGACTATTCGCATACTGAAATGCATGTAAATATTTACTTATAATTAAGATGCTCTCATTTCAAGCAAAATTAAAAGCAGCTCAGTGTGAGGATGATGAGGATACTAGTCTTGCGTATGCAAGAGATAAGTTTTAAGATTCTGGTTTGCAGGAAGAATATTAATGTTGATGGAGAGAAGCGGAGCCATTTAAGGCATGTGGCCAAGAATCAGAAGACCTTGGTTCCTTCTGGTTCAGTTGGTGCTGCCATGAACCTTACTGAATGATGTCTTCTCTATGCCTTACCCTTTTACATTGTTTACATTGTGAAGTATTGTGGGTAACAACTTTGTCATTACTTATTTGTACAGTACCCAGCATGTGAAGACTGTTCTCTGTGCCTTAGAATATTAGATTAACAGGAATATGAAAGGAGGAAATACAGTGGAAATACTACAGAAATATGTAACTGAAACCTCAATGATTAAATAGCCATCTTAACATACAGCTAAGGCTGTAAATTTAAAATGGTTATTTTCTAAAAAATTTCCTTGATGGCTTGTGGTTAAAATAAAAAAACAACTAAAACCAAAAGAAGACTGGTAAAAAATTGTCACTAGTTCTTTCATCCCTGCTGCTTCTGAATCGCTGATGTTTTAAGACAGTTTTCTTCAGGATTTTCTACCTACTCCAGCAACTCATTGCTCACTGCTTTTGTCTTTTCCATTGTCCTATCATACTGCTTGTTTGGCTTAAAGTATTTCATTTTGTAGACTATCAAAAGCACTCATGTTTTGAGACTGAATTCTAGTTCCCTACAGGCTTGATTGTATTCCATTAAATCTCAACATCTAAGGATCTCTGTTTTTTATGGTTAGTTATGCAAGTTGTGGATTGTACCCCTGTCCTTTCATCCCTAATTGCAGCTTTCAGAGATGATTCAGCACAAAACTTAAATAGTATTTGTACACTTAAGGGCTTTGAATTTTGACGTGGAACACAAACCACAGATGCAAGTGAATGCAGGAGAAAAGCAGCAATTCCAGCCTTTGAAACATAGGTAGGTGACATGGAAAACTACTGGTCTGGGGTCCTGTTTTATGTTGTCTGCAAAAAGCCTTTTGTGAGAGATGGCTGATGCATGGCTTCGACTCCATATGACAGAGCTGTTCTAGATGTGGTTAGTGTTTTTTTTTTTCTACTCACCAGCTAAATCTGCTTGTTTTGAAGGTACAATTCTGACACTAAAGTCTCCTTTTAGACATGTAAGTAGCTTCTTGAGTGCAGTCAGCTTCTGTAAAGCCACTTCTTCCACTACAGCCTTCTTTTGAAAACTAGTCTTCAGCTGTTGTTCTAAGTAAACAGTCTTTTGAGTTTCTCCGAAGTCAAATTACAGTCTCATTGATATGTATTTGCATGCTTTCCCTTTCTGACTTGTGTGGGAGCTGGAGGACTAGCCTCCGCCATCGTCAATTCTTTGTTTGAAATGAATAAGCAGTCAATGTAGTATCTTGGGTGTAACTCCAACATTTTTATGGTAACACTTAGGCTACTGTCTTGTTGGCAGTAAAATATGACTCTATTGCCATTATTTATGTACTGGGGAAAGGAATACAAAAATACTATGTAAAGTATGTTAATTCTTTTAAGAATTGGCCTTGCTTTCTGTGATTGCAGCTGTATTTCTGTCCTGGTGTATGACGATGCAGATATAATATGCTGCAAGATTTGTTTTTAAACCACTACGAAACATTTTGAAAGTCATCTGGATCTCATTTGCTTGTGGAATTGTTATTCTAGTCTGTGGTCCCTACTACTCTGAATTTCACTACTGTAAAGATGAACAAGAAGCAAAATAAAGTGTATGTCATCTAGAAGGAACACTAAAAACGTGAGGTTGTGTGCTTTAGCTATCTTTCACGTGATGCTGATGCAAAAATCCTGTTGAATTTGGAGATATTTAGGAGACTTGTATTTCTGTGGAGTGGAAAAGCAATATTATCTGCAATAGCTGATGTACTTAGAATGTGCTTAATGTTCACAAAACACATATTAAATTACTCCAGTGGTATCCCAAGGTGAATAGGAGCTTAAGATTTGATTTATTCACTTTTTTCTAATGGCAGTTCTCTATATCTGAATTTGGTTTTGTTGCAGCTTGGAAATTTTTAGATTGAAAGGTGTCAGTAAAAGCACTAAATGCTGATACCTCGAAATACTCTGTGCATTCAGCACGTTCAGGTTATGCTTCATAGTCTGTCAGAAGTTCTGGCAAGTCTGACAGCACAAACCAAATGGAAGGATGGAGGTCAAATTGGTTGTAGAAGGAAGAAATGTATTGTGCATTTTGCATCCGTGACTAGATGATTTATATAATGTTAATCCATATGGACATCCGATTCGATATTTTACCCTTTTGTAAAATAGTGTGGGTTTTGTTAAATAGTTTTAGTGCTTTTATTCAGTCTTTAGGAGGTTTAACACTAAAAGATATTTGAAATAAATGTGGTTTCAAAAGCTGTTGCTATAAAGCTGTGGGTTTTCTGGTTATGTTCCTTATATGCTGAAGTCTTTTGAGCTACCATTGCAATCACTTATTTTGACATCTGGCCACAATAGCAGATTTGTTATATTTAAAACTTTTAGCCGTTGCTGTGAAAGCATATGATAGCTTAATTTTACAAATCCTAACTCTTGCCAGAGTTCATAGGAAAAAGGACTGTTGGGGTGCTACTCCCTTGTTCCTGTTAATGCTGATACAAGTGTCTTTATCACATCTTTGTCGGCTGAATGGTGATTAAACAGCATGTTTGGGACTAGTATTTTTTGTATAATAAATGCTGGTGGCCATATGCTGATACTTCTTTGAACTTTAAACAATGTTTATGGGATGTTAAGCTAGCAGTAGAGGACAGGTTTGAGTTATTAAAAGAAAACTTCAAGCAAAGGTGTGGGCAGGTATTAAAAGCATTCTATTATAAAATTCAAAAGGCTGAAATGAAAAAAGGGACCTAATTCCTCTGAAATCTATCTTCAGAATTGGATCAGCAGTTTTCAACACAGCTCTCTCTAGCTCTTCAGCTGTTCAAAGCCTGCTGGCCTAATGAGAATTGAGACTGTTGTTTTCTCTCTAGTAATTTCAACTTCAGTTATTATCAGTTTATGGAAAAATGATCAGTTGTCCTTAAATAACAGAGTCCAGATTTTGTAATTAAAATTTTAAGAAAGTGATTTGAACCAAATATTAAGTTGTTTATGCCTACCGGTTTCTACTGGTTTCCATGCTCTCTGTGTTCCCCTTCACAGTGTCACTCTACCTTGGGCTCTTACTGTTTCCATATCCTGAGTTGTCTCTTTCTGTTATAACCCCAGAAATCCTTCAAGTTCAGTTCTCATGAAGTATGCAGAACTTCTGCATCTTCCCACCCTGCCCTGATGAATGCTATTCTTGATATAACACTTCCAGATTTGTAAACTGAATATGGTGCTTCCAATTTTAGTATGAAAGGAACTTGGCAAAGTTAGTCGAGAGGTGGAACCTTGGCTTTAAACTTGCTAGTGGCTGCACTGCTGTTCCAGAGGTATCATCTGGATGGCTAGCTTCAGGTCGGCTTCACTGGATACAATGAGCAGCCTAAGTAAAGGCTCATTTAAATTTAAGTTTTCTTGGTTGTCCACAATAAGTAAACTTGTGCTTAGCTGGGATTATAAGGATTAAACTGTCCTGAGAATCTACCAACACATCTTTAAATACTAGACAAAACCTTTGTTTGAAACCGGCTTTTATAACTTTGGGCTGCCCTAAACATGCACTTGTGTAACTTAAACAGCTCATGGGAGAGCTGAATTTATTCATGTTTGAATGTCATTAAAATTATTAAGACTTAATTACACCTGCCTGTAACTTAGTTTCTGCCTCTATTTTGAAGACCATTCTAACTGACTAAACATGCAAAATCTTAATTTCTGGTGTGTAGGCAAAGGAAGAAAAATCCAAATATATGGGGAAGGGGTATTCACTGGTAAGCATAATACAGTAGTAAAAGTAATTCTATTGCATTTTTGAATTAGTATTTAACAAAAGACTTTTCATTAACCTAAAGTAGTACTCCCTGACTTAGACTTTCATATGAATTTTGTTTGCTCCTCTAGGTAACCAGTCTAATTTGAAACACAGTATTACTCTTTTGTTTTTTAGTTTTAGTTTTCTGCTGTTGCAGAAGGAGATGCAACCCTGAGCTATGCAGGTGCAGTAGGTTAGCTGGCACACAACTGTTATGCTCTGTAATTGGCTTTTGGAGCAGCATGATGTTTTCCAATCTTTGCCAGTTCCTCTCAGTAAGGCTTATCAAGAAAACATTCTGCGTCTTGCTGATTTATGGACTTTGTCTCATTCCTAGAGAAGAAATGTTGCTTTGTTCTCCCGTTTCTCCCAGAGCCAGACTTCACATAGCAAAGCCAGGAGCTCACATCCCTGTGTCTGACCGACAAGACCTCCCTCAGTTGTTGCTTGACACTGATCATAAAGTCAGGGTAGCTAGGTATAATAATACCCTGTTTTTGCCATGCTGGAGTCTAAAGCTGAGATTGTGGTGTCTAGAAAGCTATGCTTGCTGCCACAGAAGGCCTCTTAGCAGAGGAGTGTTAAATTGCTGCAGTTCAGATTTGTAGCATAGTATATACACTTCTGAAGACTTGCACCATTTGTGGAGGGGGCTTATTTTTGTGTGGTGTTTTGGTATACCAAAATTTGTCATGGATATGCTTGTGTACTATCCCAAATTTTTATTTCAAAGTCTTACGTTAGAACATACTCTGACCAAAAGTCATCAAGTAATAGGTATGAGGACGTGCTCCCATCTCCCAGTCTGAAATGTGTCAGTGACAGTGCTTCTGCCTCTGGTCTGCTGCAGTGAGAAGCAGCTCAGTTCTAGTTTATTCTGCAACATGTGGCTGCAGTCATATTCAGACAGCTGGTGCTTTTATTTAGCTGGCTTATGGGGCAATAATGGGACCTGCTGTCTTCCACTTACTGTGGGTGGTTCCTTTTTCTAGACAAACTTAAGGGTTTTTTGGTTCATCTTTCTGTATGTTTTAAAACATGAATAAATCTGAATTTTCTTTTCAAAAACTTGTAAAAAACTTTATTTTTATGTTTATCTTAAAATGGGGCCTGTGTTCTGTTTTGTGAAGTTAGTTCTCCTTTTCTGCAGAAGAAAACTCCAGAGTTACAACTTTCAATCTCCAGCTTTTATATTTACCGTGACACTGGAACAGACACTGCTGCGGTGATTTGAGAAGCTTTCTGGTTCTTTCAATGTAGAATTAGAAGTTACTCACATTAAACTTCTTTTGTGCATCTCAGACTAATTACAAATGCATTAATATCATCTGCTTTGCCACTTTTTATTGGTCATGAGCCTAGAATCATAGAGGTGTAGAATAAAATCCTTGAAACTTGTTTCACCTAACTGGAGTGTTCAGGGAATAATCACTTATGAAGTAATATTCTGATAATGGTAGTTCAACACATAGAGATTGGGTACGCGCACACCTTTCAACATACTGTAATGTATGTAAGCTGAAAACTAATGTGTTTACTTCTATTTTGATTCTACTTCGTGAGTATGTATACTTACATAAAGTCTTTCTCATACTGTGTGTGATTGCTTCACTTGTTCTCCTTACAGTTAAATCTCTGGAAGCAAAACTTCCTTGATGTTTTTAGTCCTCACCCAGTGTTTTAAATGGGGGTAAAAAAATCTGGTTTAGCCCTGGAAGTGCCATGTGGAAAATATCCATAAATATCACCTAATTACTACACTCTGATAGATAACTTAAAATATGCCTGTAACACAAACAATTACAGAAAATGAAAATATGGTAGAAGGTGTACTTGTTGTCCTTCATACTGCATTATTAAAAGTCATGTTCAACATTCCTGTCCTTAGTTTAGCTGGTGGAGAGCACTTAGTCTTATGAGTCTTCTCAGTGAAGATAGGGGATTTTTTTAGCATCAGGCTGGAAAACCCAGAGGTCCACAAAGAAAATCCTAATTCAATTTTTTTTGTCTTTTGGACACTAAGTAATTGAGAGAGAGATCAGAAATGAGATCAGTTGCAGGGAACCGATACTGTTATACAATCTGTGAATCATCTCAACAAGTAATGCGCTTCAGTTAAGCTGAAGTCAGCTGAGTCCTTACAGTTCCCCATGCTGCCTAGTCAGACTTGAGGGCAGGCTTCTTTCTTCCTCTTGGGTACTTCCTGCTGGGGTAGAAGACATTATATTGTTGAATGTAGAGTGTACTTCCAGTGACATACAGCAGCTGTAAAGACTGGATACTCTTCTATAGCTAAACTTAAAAAAGCAGCCAGCCAAAACAAATCCCCACCCCAACAAACCCCCCCAAAACCTGAAGTAATTTACTGCTTTAAGGAAACTGAAGTAACATCTGCAATACAGTAATCATCCAAGTAATGCTTAGTTACTCATAGTAAATTTCGTGTGTGAAAATCATCCATTGACTGTAACTGAGCATACTTTCCAATGGCTGCCTTGCCTTCTATTTTTAGAATTACTTTCCATGGAGTGATCTAAATATCATCTTTGGGGTGTAAATATTTAATAATTTGGTATTTCTTACTTGAGTTATTAGATTTTAATAATACTGTCTGTGGGTAAGAGATGGATTATGGATTGAATGTTTCCTGGAGTTGTGGGATAAAGGCAGGAGTTTGTTAGGATGCCTTTGCTTCCAAACAAGTCTGATCAGCCAGTAGGAAAAGAGAGGATGCTCTGGGGTACTTGGGGTACCTCAGTTCATACCTGAGGCTACAAAATCAGGTGCTGTGGGCACCTTGTCCTGTGAAGTACACACACCTCCTTAAATGAGCCCTCTTCTCCTAGGACTTAGTGGCATTTTTGCATTTTCCTAAGATTTGACACTCCAAAACACTGCAGATTTTAGCAACTGAGCCAGACATACCCAATGGAGGAGGAAACTTGAAAAGGAGGCTCTCAGTCTCACAGGCCAGCTACATGGCCTGTGTCTAGTCTCTAACGTTAATCATCCCTCTGGGTATGATATGCTTTGGAAATCTGTAGTAGCTCCTAGCATTTCTTGAGACATTGGTGGCTGCTCTCGGGCATAATCAGTGTCCCTTTTTGTAGTATTTGTGGGTTCTTGTTTTTCTTTAATAAAAACAATACAAACTCCACCTACCAAAAATTCTTTGACTCTGCTGCCATCCCCTTCCATTTGTTTGCATGTATTCACTATCTCCTCTTCTACATGTTTACACTCTAGCTGAGGACTGTGTCCTGTTTTGCCTTCCCAGTAGAGCTTTTAATTTTATAGGTTAGGGTCTGGAGCCATCCTTGCTGTGGAATAATCCTCTGGGGACAAAAAGCAATAAGAGCAGAATCATTAACCTCCTGTTCAAAATGGGAGTGGAGGGGTTTTCCTCTCCCCTTACCTGGCTCCTTTGTGGGAGAGGAGGAAAACAAGAAAAGGAGATTTGCTGCCATGACCACAGCTGCTACCACTGCTGGCATGATCATTTAGTTGCTGCAGCCACTCTCACTGCCAGTACATGGGGGTAATTGACACTGAGAGAAGATCAAAGTTGTGAAGTGCATACCCTCCTTACATATCTCTGTACAGAACAGATAAATAGAAAATAGAATTCAGCAGAACTATGCAAAAACAACTTGCTGCTGTTGGCTTAGTTCTCAGAATGGCAAACTTGGATGCTTTCTGTCTCAAGCATGACTTGAAAGCATTGCATACTGTAACATGGTAGAAGTAAATTATTAATGCAAACAAAGCTCTCTGCTGTTTGTAAAGCATCCCTCATATAAAACTGCACTGCTAGCTTTCAAGGCCAGTGAAGGCACACTAATCCTACAACAAATTATTCTACTTCCTAGAACTGTTGGATTATATCAAAGGTCCAATTGGAAGCCCTCATTGCTCTCTGCTCCTGTGTTAATATATCAATTTTTCTGTTAATTGCATGATGACTGTTAATTTAATCTACAACAAATCAATGGCAGTGAACTATGGAGTATGTTATTTCTATTGACTAGCAAGTGAATGGGATATTTGAACTAGCTTAGTGTTCTGTTCAAAAGGACAGCAGTTGATTGATGTGGAAAAAATGAATGGGTGAATGAGTAGTACTGCAAAACATGTTCAAGTCTCTTGATGCTTTCTACTCTTTTCTGATACTTCATTAATGTTAGGGTCATAGTTTCTGTAGTGTTCATGCAGATTTCTGCAAAATCATCCCTGACAAGCTAGGGGATAGCAAAACTAAATGCTGTTTGCTGGTTTTTAAAAGTAGGCCATCTCCTTTGACCAATGCCTCTCTTGTCCAAAGGTGTGTGGGGTGTGTGTGATGGTAATCTATCATAGCTATCTTCCCATGACTCAAAGTCTGAAATTTTAGAATCGTTTAGGTTGGAAAAGACCTTTAATCTTAAGTCCAGCTGCTAACCTAACACTGTGGTGACTCAATCACCTCCCTGGGCAGCCTGTTCCAATGCCTGACAAACCTTTCAGTGAAGAAATTTTTCTCAATATTCCATCTAAACTTCCCCTGGCACAACTTGAGGCCATTTTTTCTTGCCCTCTTGCTTGTCACTTTGGAGAAGAGACGGACCCCCCACCTCTCTGCAACATTCTTTCAGGTAGTTGTAGAGAGCAATAAGGTCCCCCTGAGCCTCCTCTTCTCTAGGCTGAACAACCCCAGTTTCCTCAGCCACCACTCACAGTTGTTGTTCTCCAGACCCTCCACCAGCTTTGTTGCCGTTCTCTTGACATGCACCAATACCTCAGTGTTTTTCTTGTAGTGAGTGGCTTAGAACTAAATGCAATATTTAAGGTGTGGCCTGCCTCACCTGGGCCAAGTACAGGCAGACAATCACTGCTATAGTCTTGCTGGCCACACTGTTCCTGACATAAGCCAGGATGCTGTTGGCCTTCTTGGCCACCTGGGCACGCTGCGGGCTCATGTTCAGCCAGCTATTGGTCAACACCACCGGGTCCTTTTCTTCTAGGCAGCTTTCCAGCCACTTGTCCCCAAGCCTGTAGCGTTGCAGGGGGTTGTTGTGATCAGAGTGCAGGACCGGCACTTGGTCTTGTTGAACCTCATAAGGTTGGCCTTGGCGCATTGATACAGCCTGTCCAGATCCCTTTGTGGAGCCTTTCTACCCTCAGGCAGATCAACACTCCCACCCAACTTGGTGCCATCTGCAAACTTACTGAGGGTACGCTTGACCCCCTTGTTCAGATCATTGATGAAGATATTAGAGAACTGTCCCCAGTACTGACTGTATCTGTGTTGTGACTGGTTGCCAACTAGATTAAACTCTTATTAGCCACAACTCTTCGCGCCTGGCCATCTGGCCAACTTTTTTACCCAGCAAAGTGTATGCTTGTCCAAGCCACGAGCTCAGCTGCCAGTTTCTCCAGGAGAATGCTGTGGGAAAACTTTTTAAAGGCTTTACTAAAGTCTAGGCCTTTTTTTCATCCACTAAGTGGGTCACCTTGACATAGAAAGAGATCAGGTTAGTTAAGCAGGGCTTGCCTTTCATAAACCAGTGCTGACTAGGCCTAATCGCCTGGTTATCCTGTACATGGTGTGTGATGGCACTCAGGATGATGATCTCCATAACCTTTCCTGTGACTAAAGTTTTTGTTCTGGTATTTTATAAAGGCTTATAATGAATGCATAAAAATATGTATAGGAGACCTGATGCTGTTTTAATATTTGTCAAATGTGTTTATAAATGGTGTGTATAGGAGTCTGATAGTGTGCTCATTTTCAGTATGGTTGTAGTCTTTAACACAATCTGAAAGCATATATGCTGTGTCTCAGAATTCACTGTCAAATCTGATGGCCTTAAATTTGATTTTTTTTTTTTTTTTAATCATTAAGTTGTGTAAGGCAAACAACCTTTTTTACTGTTAAGAAGATCTGGAGAATTTGGGAAACCACGTAAATGTCGTTAGCTGTGTAGGGAGCATCTGATGTCTTCAATATGAATTGCTGTCATTCACATTACTAGGCAGTGAAGGCCGGTGCTAAAAAGACCATTTCAAAATGCAGGTGCATCAGACTGCGGTAATGGATGCCTTTAACAAATGAGTTTGAAGTTAAGTTGAATAAAACCCGATTATTTCCCAGCAACTTCTAGTTACTTATTCAGATTATTTTCTTTTGTTCTTTGCCTTTCTGCCTTTGTGTGGTAAGAGAGAGAAGATACATCCTTTGGTGAAAAGCTTTTCAAAACAATAGGTTGGATGCTTGAAATCTAATAGGTTTGGGAAAGCCTCCATGATACTCTGTCCACAGC
>NW_010249514.1:31053-45074 GCF_000690775.1 Eurypyga helias
CTGACGAAGTGTAGCGGCATGAAAGGGTTAGTGAAACCAGCGATTGTAGCTTCCTGGTATCATCACCAGAACCAGGAGCACTGATTAGTGTGCCCGATAGTGGCCATTGCTTGATAAGCTTCCCTCCAGCTTACATATCAGATACTTTGACTTTTCAGGACAAAAGAAGAGATCTTGCAAGAAGACTACCTTACTTCTTTTGTAATGGTGTAGCTGAATGCATGCTTATTCTGTGGATGAGCTAATAATGTGCTTCATTTGGTCAAGAAATATCCCTGTTAACCAAAATCGAGAGTGGGCAGCTGTTTTGTTGTCTCAAAAGTATCCTTTATTGAAAGTTGGATTTATTACAGTCTCGTACCTGTGATAGCTCTACGTTCTAGTGTGCTTGGTACTTAAGGTGAATAGACCCTTATGTCAACAGACAGAGATTCTTTCCCTGCCTAGGTCTCTGACTGGATCAAAGAATGATCTCCTTAGGAGACACTATGCTGGGAATGCTGTAGCTTTGACCTGGATGCTTGTTATGCTGTGATTAAATAAAATTGTGGTCTGCCATTTCCTTTCAGTGCGTATTATTCATTCCTCTCGTAGCAAAGTCACTCATATTTATCTGGTTTTCTGTCTGGTTTTGAATGGCATTACAATTTGGTAAAAAGGAGCCTGTCTGTATGGAAATGTACAGCCTTCTGACTTGGACTTGTGCTTTCTTCAAAGATCATAGAATCATGGGAAAGCAGAGATTGGAAGGCACCTCTGGAGATCATCTAGTCCAGTCCCTCTGCTCAGAGCAGAGTCAACTACAGCATGTTGCTTAAGGCTGTGTCCTGTTGGATTTTGAACCTTTCCAAACACAGATAGTCCATAACCTCTTTGAGCAGCCTGTTCCAGTGTCTAGGTGATACCACAGTGAAGTGTTTCCATATGCATTTCAGTTTGTGCCTGCTGCCTGACACTGGAAACCACTGAGAAGAGTCTGGCTGTTATCTTTATGCACTACTGCAAAAGTAGGTATTTGTATGCATTGATAATATCCCCCTCTGATCATTCCCTTCTCCAGGCTAAACAGTCACAGCTCTCTGCCTCTCCTCGTATATCAGGTGCTCTAAGACTTTTATCTTTATGGCCCTCTGATGGTTTCACTCCAGTAGGTGCTTATCCCTTTGGAGAAGCCCAGCGGCAGTTGGGGTAGATTATCATTGTAGGTCCCTTCCAACTGAAATCCTCTCTCCTCTGGGTATGTTGCTGACTCACGTTCAACTTGGTGTTCACTAGGACCCTCGGGTTCTCTTCTGGAAAGGTGCTTTTTAACCAGTTAGCCCCAAACCTCTACTGGTGCTGGTGTACTTGGTGGGCTCTGAGTTTATGGTCTGGTGGCTGAAGGCAGTGCATTGCCATTCTTTACCGGTTAGGCACTGGGAAATTGCAGAAGGAAGTTTTTGTAGGGACACATCTCTATGAAGACAATCGTTGCAGTGAGGTGTACCTGTGCTTTTGAAAGCATCGGTAGTAATTTATGCAAAACTTATGTTACAATCAACACGTAAAACTATTAAAAATGTACTATTATAAGAGTACTAACATGTTAAGTTTGCTCTATAGATGTTTGTCTTCTGCTATTGGACTATGTAGTAATTATAAATTGTAATGGGTCCATTTTAGAAAATTTTCAATATTTTCAAGACTGATCTGAGATTTTTGAGTGCTGTTTTGAAACTTTTAAAGGAAGGCCTAACTATGAAAGCCTGATAGATCAGCACTTACTGGAAATCAGAACGCCTTTTAGATGTCCCATTCTTTGTTGAAAGTCTTGGTGTATAATGCAAGGAAAGATATGGAAACAAACACATGAGCAGGTGAGACAGAATGTAGGTTAATTGTTACCAAAATTTTTTTGACTGATAAACTACCATCAGCCTTCAAAATTTTTTAGTGGCTAATGAAAACCTTTTTTGTGATCCTTTGATTTGGGAACACCACAATCTGTGGTCTCCTGTTCTACCACTGATATGCAGACCACAGTTTGTGAATGACAGATATGAAACTGTGAGGTGGTTAGTGTGTGAGCCCCATAAGACTTGCTTATGAACTGTTGTCAAGTATTTCTGTTAATTTCTTCGGCTTACTCTTGATGTATCAAATCCTTTAAATTATTAAATAAGCCATGAATTGTGATATTATGCTCAGACAAGCCTTATTACTTATTTACTTTATTACTTATTTACATTATTACTATGTCTTTCACTTTGAAAACACTTTATGAATGCTATACGCTGCTCATAGTCAGAACTCTAGTGGTGATGTGGAATAGGTAATTGTGAATGGTAAGACTCCTGCTATGTGCATCTGATCTTAAAAAAATGGGGTAGCAAACATGTTTAGCGCTCTGCTTGGATCAGATAGTTTGCCAGTCTTATCTTTCCTATGCCATGCATTGTCGAGAAGAAATTGTTTAGATTATTAAATAGAGAGTTGACTCCCTAAAGGCTGTCAAACCTAGTGTAGCATTAATTAGTTATTTTGAAACTTACTTGTTTCTACAGTGAAGGACAGGATGTGAACTGAATTCTTATGCTTTTAACTCAGGTGATATTTTCCAGCTACTCCGGGTCTGAAACAGCACTGTATTGACTAAAATCTTCCGTAGGGCTCTGCTATGTAGTAGGAAATAGCAGAGATGTCTATACTACAGCTGTTTACATTTTTCCTAGGATTAATAAACTGATTTCTCTTATTAAAAACACTCAAATGTTGTGCAACATGTAGTAAGTACTTCATGTCTTATTCCTGCCTTTAGAGATTCATATAAACAGATGCAGATTGGTTGGTTTGTGAGCAGAATTGTAAATCGTATTTCAGTCATGGAGAGATCTGAAGATGGTGCAGTAATGCTGACACAACTTGTGGGTAATGCTGTGCCTGCCTGGTATCACCAGTGCCTTGTGGTGTGTAACACCTCATCAGTGTTCCAAAAGTTAGCAACTTTCTTCTACAGGAAAAGCTTTCTGCTAATACAACCAGATTTCTAGATTTTAAAATAAATATTTTCTCTATTTATGTCTGAATCTATTTATTTGATGTATTAAATAATAAGGGCATTTTGTGCAACTTAGCCTTTCTCATTGGCATTATGTGTTACTGCTGTTGGTTAGGAGGATGCTTAAAAATGCTTTCCAAGTATTCTCATAAAATGGTAGCAATATGAGGAATATGGTGTTAAAAATATCATTTTTATATTTGCAGTTTCTTTAAACTGTGGAATTTTGGCTTTGTTATGAGTTGAAGACAGGTGAGGACCCTTCTATGTGCCAGGCAGTCTCCCTGAAAGGGTCTGGCTGTTTGGCTGATAGCTGAACTAACCTAATTCAGCGGGAAAGTGGGACAGAGTTCAGTTGTGCAGATCATTTCTCATAGTGAGTTATTGACTGCATTCGCTGCCTCTTCCCTGAGAAATTTCACGTTCAGCAAAATCAAACATGTGCATGTCCAAAGCCCTTTTATCAAATCAGAAAAGTATCTGAGGTCTCAAAGATTTGTTCAATACTTTGAGAAATAAATTAATAGCCTTATATTTCCCATAGTAATTTTGAATTCCATTCCATTGCAGGAAACAATCTAATATTTACTAGGAGGAATGCTATTTGTTTTTCCTTATTTTCAAAATTAGAAGCATGGGCATCAGCAATATCAATCACAGTTTTAATCACAATTGTGTCCTCTGACCCTTTAGTTGACTGCTTCTACTTAATTTTTTAATATGAACTAAAGATTTTCGTGTTTAGATCTTATTTATCAATGCATTTTTAAAAAATGCTATGCCAATTTATCTGTTTATTCTTTTCTTGGCAATTGTGCAAGTTACCCTTTGTTTGCTGGAGATTTAAATAACTGAAAATTTTATTTCATTATGCACAGGGCAAGTAAATACTCTTTCTGTAATACAAACCTTTGTGCTAGTCTTGTCTGGCATGGGAAAGCTCCCTGGGAAGGCAAAAAGCTTACTTGATCTGCATATGTTTAATGGCTGGAAACACACAATTTCTTAGTGACACGCATGCACCCAGACACTGAGGAAAGCTGTGTTGCTGAAGTTTTAATGTCAAGGGACTCTGTTCGGAAAAGCACTGATTTATTTTACTTTGACTTACCATGTTAGGGAATTTGTTTGGAAGACATTACATTCTTTGTCAGGGAAAATTGTTTCCATCAGGTGTGTCCGCATGAGGAACTTAGAGGTAAGAACACGTTTCAGTTTGGGCCAAGTAAACTAGGAACTAGGTAGTCCAAAATTAAATGCCTCTAATACTTGAAACATATTTTGCTTGTGGTGGTTGTTCATATGGGACCAAGAGGAACAAAAGTGCTTTTATGACTTTCAGTATTGGTGTTATATTAGTAGCTAAAGATGCAGGCTCCACTCAGCTAAACTCTGTAACAGCACACTGAAACATGTAACTGCAGTAAGTAATCTCTTTCCTTTCCTACACTCTCGTCTTTCCTTTTTTATTTCTTTTCTATGAGATAATGTCTGAGAACGTGAGACTTGCAATATTGTGAAGCAGTTGTAATTGAAGGATTGGGGTTTACTGCACTAGGAAGATGATATAAAAATGATTTGCTGCATAGATACTAATGTTAGCTATGGAAGCCCTCTCCACAGATGTGTCTCTAAGGCGGGTGGCCATTAATAATGCTGAGCTTTGTGATGATTTGGAGAGGGCCTTCTCTCTGCCTGCCAGGGGAGACAGCACTAGGATTAAAGCCTAAGTGCCAAATGTTTCATAGCTTTTCTCCTTCAGATGTTATGCAAATTCCAGAATGGATAAATTTGCATATTCCCAGGTAGTTTGCATATCTTATTTAAAGTTTGTGGTTTTGTTCTGAAGGTTAATCTTAGTAAATTAGGTTTATTGTTTCAGTGTAAAATAGGGTTGGGACTGGTCTGTTACTCTGCTTATGCCTTACCTTGATCCTAAGGGCATGGTTTCTTTTTGAGCAAGTAGACAATTTGGCTTTTTGTTGTCTGGTGTGGGGTGTGGTGTATTTTTTTTTTCTTTTTTTTTTTTTTTTTTAATGATTCTGCTAAGCACTAGACACTGCAGGGATTCTGTGCTCTGGCACTCATCTCTAAAATCCATTTGCTCAGGAGGTGCCACCAAGCACCCAGCTGAAGTAAACACTATTGTTTGCAACACACTGAGGTGTGTAGGCCTGCAGTAAATGTTCAGTTGAAAGAAGTTATGTTACAGAACAAAAAATACAAGATAAAATTGTCTTGCCTTCCACATCAAATGAGTTGAAGGCAGAGTCTGCTGCAGGTCTGGAGCTTGTGTGTTGACACATACCTTCGATTTATGGTGGACAGTCTGGTGAAAATCCAGCACAGCCATATAAGTTTTGATGTTCAGATAATGAAAGCCTTGGAGTTGAAGGTATTTTATTTTGTTACTTATTCTCTTTCCTGTTTTGGAGGGCTTGGGGAGCTATTTGTTATTACAGTTTCTCATCCTATTTGGCTCCCCGTAATTGCATATAATCAGTGTTAGCAGCCTCTCCATGTCTCCCAAGTCTCATGAGATGATGGCCTCTGGATTCATCTCTTGCTTTGGAATGTCTGTATTGAATCAATATTGGATAGAGCTGTTGTAGTGGAAAGTGTTGCACGAGCTGTGCAGCTTTTATCAGCCCTCTCTCAAGATACGTTGTGTGAGAGAAAATAACTGGAGAGAGAGAATTTCACCTGAGGGATTGTGGAAGTTTCTGGAAGATGGCTGGCAGCACGGAGCAGGAAGAAATGTCTAAGATGCTAGAAAAAACAAACCTCTGAGAGCTTTTCCCTGCCACAGATGGCTAGAAAATAAATATAGAATGTTAGGACTAAACAGCATGGCTCTTTCCAGTGGGATATATGCGATCAATCATCCCTGGAAAGTGCTATTGACTGATATCTTAACTAGACTGAATAAAACACCGTTGTATATGGCAAGATGTAATTTTGCATTGGTAGAGGAATTCCCTAATGACCGGAGAGATAGCTTTTATTTCTAACTATTGTTCACTTAAAATGCAGACCTAGAATATTAATTTTTCACGCAGGAGTAATTTGGGTAGAAGAGAGAGCAAGACTTGCTTTTTTTTCACCTGACTTGACTGCTGAGCTGTGTAATAGCACAATCTTGGTAGAACTTGGAGTAGGGATTTCAAAATGTGCCATTCTTTGTATGCTAACAAAAAGGTTCAGCTCCTCAGTGTCCAGCTCTATGGGAAACAACTTGCTATTTTTTTTTGTTCCTGCCTCTTCATAGATACAGCTTGCTGATTGTGTAATGGTGGGGGGTTGTTGGGGTTAGGTGTGGTTTTTATGGTGTGGTGTGTTGTTTGTTTGTTGTTTTTTCTTGTTTTGTATGTATGTAGGGGTGTTGAATGAAACATTACTTAATGGGCCTATATTTGTCAGTCTCCTAAGTGAATGTGTTTGTTTCCTTAATCTCTCAACTTCCCTGACCCGTTTCCAAAATAATACATGTATCTGATAAAAGCAAAACTGAAGGACCTTCCACTTATTGTTTAAGTTTCATATTTTGGTTTTGTTGATGATTTTTAAGGGATAAGCATTCTTTTAATGAGTTTTCTCCCATCCTCCTCGTAAGGTAATAGGTGCAGTCTCTCCTTTTCTTACTTTTATTTTAATTTTTAGTCTTGCAGGAGAGAGAGAGAGTGCAATTTTGATGATGATAAAATGAGGTGAAAGGTGCCTCTGTTTGGTTGGCATGCAAAGTTGAAATCTGGAGTCCAGATGTCTGGTTTGAGCGCTCTGTTGCAGTTTGTCGTGTAGTCTTCTACTTTTAATGAAACAATTATTTTATCCACCTCCATGGTTTTGGGGGTTATTTTTTCCACAATAAGGCTGTGCTTATGCTTTTTTTTTTTTTTTTGTACTAATGCGGAGCACATACCCACACTTTCTAGAAACTTCTACTTGTTTTTATCTTTAGGGGCAACTTAAAGATTTTTCTGGAGATGCTCTGGTTTTGCTTTTTACCTGCAGTCTATCCTAATGTGTTTCAGATGACAAATGTGGCTGTCATAATGTATTCTTTCATTGTAATTAGACAATTTTTAATTATGTCTTCATACTTTATGTGTAATATGTGTATTTTTTCTTACAGTATGTGCAGGAACGTGTAGATCCCAGTAGTTTATATTTTGAGCTTCTTTTTCTCTGCACAGTCTAACAAAAAAGACCTAGGTATGCAGAAGGAGGTTTCACAATATACTTATATGGAATTCAGTAGGTTATTCGGATATTAAAAGTTGAGATATGCCTTGAAAAGCTTGAAAAAAGTGACCATGGATTTTATGTCTTAAGTATAATGAATTTAAAACCCGATTTTATCGTATAGAGTTGCTATGGACATAAAGTCAATAAGTTGACATCTCAAGGGAACAATGCTGCAGTCAGTGTTACTACATGCTTTCATCCATGATATAGTGGAAGACTGTACAAGTAAGGTGATATGGCCCAATACGGTCATGGCTTACTGCTGTTCACATTAATAAAAGCACAGTGAATGAAGTACTACTACCAGAGTCTCAGACCAGTAGACCCAGGCAGAAAACACATAAATTAAGTTGCACTAGTCAGTTACATTAAGAAAAAAAACAATTTACATGCTTTTCTGTCTTACAGATTCCTTATGTGGAGTCTGGGAGAATGATATTAGCAGATTTTGGCAATGCAGTGACAGCATATCCTATTCTAAAGATGAATTTAAAGCAAATAGGTTTCTTCAGATGTTTGAAAAACAGATAGAAAGAATGTGGAAAATACATCCATTGATATGGTGATTTGCCTTCAGACAGAGTAGTGTTCAATTCTACTGTCACAGCTAAAAGTGAAGCAGGCTAGATGAGTAAATCTAATATGTTCTGGGTCAGAAATCAAATTAAAATGGTTGTTTACAGATTCATTAGTAGGTCAATATGAAATAATAGAGAAGCCAAGAATTAATTTGGAACTGAAAGGCAGTTTTGTTATTCGAATGTGTAGATGTTGCTTTAGATAAGATGCTTGCAGATCATGTTGTGTCTGACTTGAAATTATGGAGATTATTCACAAATCAAAAAAAGTATTTGGAAACAAGTTGATGCAATCTCATTCACCTCCAGGAATAACTTAAGTTTCTTGTAACAAGTAGTTTGATTAATTAAGAAGATTTTAAAAGTCTTTCATAACAAATCATCTCACAAGCGATTTAATACAGTTTAATACACTGGGGAAATTGCCGTCTCTGGTTTTGTAGTAGGCAGATGTAGTAACCAACCTGTGGTCCTCCTCATAGTGTAGTAAATTATGATGAATAAACTTGCTATATGAATATAGATTTTTCTTTTCTACTTTCTTTCTTTCCTACAAATCTGTCAGCATAAATAGCTCCTTCAAGCTTTTTATCCTGAGCAAAGGTAATTTCGAGGCATGAATGTGCTTTTCTTGATAAGATGTGACCTACAGAAAGTGGATGAGAGCTCCAGGCTTTGTTTGGGGTAATAATATGTAATAGAGATGAAAATCTATCTTTCTTTCTGAGGATGTCTAACTTCCTAAAATTGGAGTAACCATACATTTTTCTTGTCTGGAATATGCAAATTGAATGCACTGTAGCAGTTAAAATCTAGTTACATAAGTCATCAGACTTGGAATTGAAACTTAAATTTTCTAGCTGAGGAAAAAGGAACAAGAAAGTTATGCATCTAGAATGCTGTGTGTGTACCTTTTTCAGAAACACAAACCAACCAATAGTGGGTGTCTGGGAACCAATGTATGGTTGAGGAAAATTTTCTTATGAGGAACAGAATAGAAAGTTAAATTTTGCTGGTTTTCTGCGTGGAGAGAAGGGTACTTAATCTCACTCATACAATCATACAGTTGTTTGGTTTGGAAAAGATCTTTAAGCTTACTCATTGAGTATAACCATTCACTTAGCACTGCCAAGTCCACTATTGCTTGTCACCTGGGAGAAGAGACCAACACCCACCCCACTACGCCCTACTTTTAGGTAGTTGTAGAGAGCAAGGTCTCCCCTGAGCCTCCTCCAGGCTGAACGACCCCATTTCCCTCAGCCGCTCCTCACAGGAGTTGTTCTTCAGACCCTTCCCCAGCTCTGTTGCCCTTCTCTGGACATGCTCCAGCACCTCAGTCTCTTTCCTGTAGTGAGGGGCCCAAAACAGAACACGGTATTCGCAGTGTGGCCTCATCAGTGCTAAGTACAGGGGAACAATCCCTTCCCTAGTCCTGTGCCCTTAGATGGGAACATACCATATTATCACCTAAATGTTTGTAAAAATGCTTGTTATCCTCAACTGGAAACTGTATAAATTCTACCATTTCTTAATAGTATCTCGTTTCAGTCCAGTCAGATGTCCTACTAAGTTGCTGAGAAGTGAAAAAAAAAAAAGAAATCTTTATGTTGATATGAAGTCAGTTTTGGAAGTAACTTGGAAAATTTTTAATTTCACCAGTCATCTGAGCTGAGCAGCTTTGCAGTGGAATATGAGGCAGATGTTTTCAGCTTTATTGATGCTTAGGATATGAAATACATATATTGGTCCTTTTCTTATAATTTTCACCTCAGAATTTATTCAAGACATCTTGGGGAAAATGTTACAGGATTAGAAGTGCATGAAGAAGGGAAGAAGATTCAACAGACTTGAAGTAACTGAACTCTAGAATAAGGGAAAATGTGCCATCAGAAAGCCTGAGTGGTCGGTGGAAAAGATGCATACAAACCTGTCCTGATCTACGCAAAACATACTTAATAGAATAATATATCATAAAAGTGTTATCAAGCTTCTTAAAAAGAGGTATTTTGTTGTAGGCTGATACTTGCAGGTTTAAGGTGCAGATAAACATTTGTAGCTCTGTATTTCAAGTTTGTAACAGCTTGTTCTGTGTGTACAATGATTTCTGAGGCTCGAGTTAATATGCCTATCCTCATTGCTGTTTTGCAGAAGCCTTTAATAAATTTTAAGAGGTGAAGAAAGTTCCTTTGTACTTCCTTGTACTTTTGGGTCTTGAATAGGCAATGTCTGCTTTTGGTCCTTTGTTAACTGTTAATATGAAGTACACAGGCTTGTCTTCCACTTGCTGAACTCTGCTTTGTACCTCCTGGTTTTTGTTATGTTCAGTAGGCATGTTTGGTGTTTTTACTAGGTGTTTGTGTAGGTCTTACTATAATGGAGATGTATAGTTTGTATAATGAAGTGTGTGGTTTACAGGTTACATCACAGTTGCTTATTTTTAAGCAACTATGATACTTCTTAGTGTCTCTTAATGGTGTTCTCTTGCCAGACTTCAAATTTCTGTCAGTTTTCTTGGGAAAGTTGGGGGATTTTGACAACTGAGAATAATGATGCAGTGAAATAGTTCAGGTTTCTGCCCCTGCTGGATTTCTTGGGGCTTTGTTATGCAGTGGAGGAGCTTTGTGTTTCATGAATAAGGTATTTATTAACTGAGGAATTTCCCCATTTCTTTGGTCCCGAGAGCATTATATGGATTGTTACCTCAATAGCTACATCTTAGTTTACTAGTAAGTATATAGGGTATGTAAGGTATTTGAAGTAGGAACTTGCCATGAATACCCTGGGCAATTTAGCTAGGAAAAAATAAGCTTTTTAAGTTGCGTTTTATGGGAGCTTGGGTCCAGCAACAAGTCGGCACCAGTGGCTGCAGTGCCGAATGTGCAGGGAGCTGGTGGATAATGCAGTTGGGCCTTAGAAGGAATGGCCCATGTACTATATTCAGGAGCTCATCTTTAAGTACAAGGATTAAAAGGTTGTACATCTGTGTTATTACATTTAACACCTATTGTTTATATGCCATGAAATACAAAATATGCAATACACTTGTGTTTGTCAAAAGTTACAAGTAAGTGACTTCAAACTACTTACTTGTGTGTGGACTCACTCTGTCTTTTACTTAGGTCTCCAGACTTGGAAGATTGGTCCTGGGTGTGATGTCAAAATTAAATGGAGGGACTGGCAAATATGCCAAAGCTGCAGTTTAGGAAGTAAAAATCACTTGTTTTGCCTACGGTATCCTTGTGTTTATGTCTCTTACTTTAGTTGGCAAGCTCTCAGAACACTTGAGGTTTGTTCAGAAGCAATACAGCTGGGTGAAAAACTGTAGTCACACACATGATATGTAAGTGATAATTCTTATAGCAAAAAATACTGGTAAACTAAGTTAAAAATATTAAATGCTTTATTAATTTGCTTTTAGTAATTTGATCTTGCGTAGGCTGCTTTGGCTGTGGACAGGAATTACATCAGTAGTGACCATGCCTTCTCTTTGTTCCAGGTATAGTTACTAAGAGCGGTGCTTTGTTACAGGTCCATCAATGATTTTACGAAATAGTGATTTTAGAGACTTAGATGTTTTTGACTAGCTGTTCTAAGACTGGATTTTTGGATAAGCAACCACTTTGATCTCAATTAAATGAGCAGCCACTCCTGGTATTGATTCAGATTCCTCTTTTTCGTTCCTGAACTTTTAAAGTTGTTCAGAGATAATTTTATCAATAAAACCAAACACTTTTACCTCCTATGCTTTGCGTATTGTGCTCCTGACTAGTGTCTTTTAGACATCAGAAACATTTATTTGGGCTTGTCTTAACTGAAGGCTTGTTGCAGCAATAAATACCTTTGTAGATACTCGTTGATGTTTGTTCCTTAAAATGAGGTAGTTAACTACACTGTAATTGCTGGTTTGGGTGTTGCTGAAATATATGTTCTGGGCTACAGCTATTCGTAATTTACTCTGGCATGTCTAGTCTGATCCCTAGGGTAAACTGCAATTTTTGTAGTTTGGAAAAAACCTGTTTGGGATTGCCTAGCTAACTTTGACAGTTATATTTATGGCACTGTAATTGGTTCAGTCATCTTGAGTTTAAAATATAGTGTAACGTGACAAACTTATTTTAACACATGCCTAGAAAAGGGTATGGGGGAGGTAATTGAAGAAGCACATTGTCACCCTTTGGGACTGAGATACTAATGCAAATCTTGTAGGGAGGGATGTTCTGTTAGTTGCCTTTTTTTTTTTTTTGTTAGTTTTCCCTCTGTGTATTTTAAAACTGTGTAATAGCCACACACATGATACATGTTACACTACAGTTATCTTGGCTGTCTTTCTGGAATACTTGATTTGCCTTGTTTTCATAAGTGCCTGTTCTGAAAGGAGATGGCCAAGTCCCACTGCTGGAGAGTAGGACAGAGGTGCCTGGTAAGCGCTGAGGATGAGAGCAGGAGGTTCACCGTGGTGGGCTCAAGTAACGAAAGTGAAGCTTTTTCCCACCTCCAGGTTGTTGGCACTGATGTGCTAAAAAACCCTAGTATTTCACAGAAGTTAACAAACACTTTCTTGCTTGTGGGGAAGAGAATCTCAGGTACAACTTTACTTCGAGTTGAAGAATAAAAATCCATGTTTATCACAGTATCTGTGTGATTATGTGAGGTTTCCTCCAAAATAACACTTCTGTTACAGCCGTGGTTAGGAAAAAGAGTCTATGGGAGAAGGTACTGCCTCGTGGTCGGCTTTAACGAATCCCAGAAGACAGGATGGGTTGTTCTGCCGCTGAGGTCAGTGTGCTGAAAGAGCTGGTTTCCTATCTCGCTTCCTTTGTGGGATTTGTGCCCATAGCTACACCCACTGGCAGCTGTGAGAGGGCAGTGCCACTGCTGCCTGGCCCTCTTCAGTGCTGCTTCTGTCGGCATACTGACCTAGAATACTGCCCTAGATCTGTTTCAAAGGATTTCTTTAATTTTCCCTTTCTAGCTTGTAAGAAACCCCCTTGGGATGTTAAATTGGTTGGAAGCTGCAATGTGATAAATTGTCTGCTAATTAGTTTTTTTTTCTAGAAACACTAGTTCTTACCTTTTAAATTTTTTTTTCTACCCTGCACTTGTCCTGACTCTTTGCTTTCTCTGACACATCAGAATGTTAATTAATCTTCTTAATTCATCTATTTGTGTAAATACAGATCCTGTAGGCTACTGTGTTGTTTCCTATTAAACTTTGGCTTTGTAGAACTGTAAGCTGGCGAGTTTGTTGTATCAGCAGTTAAACATTTGTGGTGCCCCTCTATCACCACTTTTTTGTTTATTGCAATGCTGTTATGATAAATCACAGCACTGAGGCTGTCACATACAGTAATTAGCATCAAGTCACTTCATACTGAAGCCGTTAACTCTGTCACATATGAAATGCTGACTGTCTTTTTTTTGGCCTGTGCCTAAAGAAGAGACATAAATAATGCTCTAAATTAGGAAAGGATGCTGATGGCTAGTCAGAAAGGGCATTCACCTTTGAAATGGTCGGTGTAATCCAGAAATCATAGCAATCTGTTACTTGCTTAATGGCTTAGATGGAATGACTCTTCTGGTCTCAGTCCATTCTCTAAGGACAAATGACTGCATTAAAAAAAAAAAAAAAAAAAAAAAAAAAAATAAAATATTAACTGCTGATATCCTTTGAAGAAAGAAGTCTGAGAAGCCGAAAACCAGATGTGTTTTTTCAGCACCTCTCCTTTCTTTAAAGATAGTTCTTGGTAGTTTTCTTTACGCCACCAGTTAACATTCTCTCTGGATAAATATCAAAATCCATCTGTGTGTTGGGTTTGTGTGGTGGTGGGTTTTGGTAGCGGGGAGAGGCCAGAGGGGTGTTTCCTGTGAAAAGCTGCCCGAAGCTTCCTCAGCCCCAAGTCGGACCCACCTCTGGCCACAGCCAAGCCAGTGGGTGCCTCTGTGCTTGACATGTTTAAGAGGGAAAAACCAAAAGAGAACAAGCAGCAGAAGGGGAAGCAGTGTAGAGAGGAGTAGAAAGAGAGGAGATACATGTGAGAGAGACAACCAGGCAGACACCCAGGTCAGTGCAGAAAGGCGGGAGGAGGTGCCTGGAGCAGAGGTTCCCCTGCAGCTGGTGATGAGAGGGCAGGCTGTGCCCTGCAGCCATGGCGGGTCATGGA
>NW_010249514.1:45353-54394 GCF_000690775.1 Eurypyga helias
CCCTTGGAGCAGGGGCAGAGTGTTAGTATCCCTCCCCATGAGGAGGACAGAGTGGCAGAGACAACGTGTGATGGGCTGACCAAACCCCCATTCCCTGTCCCCCTGCATTGTTGGGGCGGGAAGAGTTAGAGAAATCAGGAGCAAAGCTGAGCACGGGAAGAAGGGGGTGGGAGGGAAGGTGTTTTTAAGGGTCTGTTTTTATCTCTTATTATCATACTCTAATTTGATTCATAGCTAATTAAATGGATTTTTCTTCCCCAAGCCGAGTCTGTTTTGCCTGTGACTGTAACGGGTGAGTGATCCCCCCCTGTCCTTGCCTCAGGCCACAAATGTTTCCTTGTATTTTCTCCTCCCCATCCCACCGGGAGTGAGGGGGTGGGCAGTGGTGGGGGAGAAGTGAGCAGGCAGCTGTGTGGTGCTTTATTGCCAGCTAGGCCTAAATCATGACATATGTGAGAGCTGCTAGGCTTGTGTTAACATTATTGTGCATCACTTCTGTATGACAGTGTGCCTTAAAGTTTTTTTAGGTTATGGTAGACTCATCTTGTGTTTCAGCTGCACTTGCCTAGTGAGGATTATCTGTATGTTGTCCTTTCATGAAAGTGGGGTTCTGGAGCCATCTCTGATTTGGCAGGACCATTTGCAGTCTCAGAATAACTGTAATGAAAAGATGCTGTTCTGACCTTCTTGGCACTGAGTGTTTACAGTTACATCTATAGGTAAAAGCTATATGAAATGGATGTTAAAAATATTTAAGAATATGTATATTTCTGAAAGATTTCTTCACCTGATTGCTCCATTTCTCACAGAAGAAAAGTTTCATAGAATCATAGAATTGTTTGGGTTAGAAGGGACCTTAAAGGTCATCTAGTTCTAACCCCCCTGCCGTGGGAAGGAACCCCTTCCACTAGACCACGTTGTTCAAAGCCTCATCCAGCCTGGCCTTGAACACTTCCAGGGATGGGGCATCCACAGCTTCTCTGGGCAACCTGTTCCAGGGCCTCACCACCCTCTCTGGGAAGAATTTCTTCCTGATATCTAAATCCTCCCCCCTTTCAGTTTACACCCATTACCCCTTGTCCTGTCACAACAGGCCCTTGTAAAAAATCCCTCTCCAGCTTTTTTGTAGGCTCCTTCATGTACTGGAAGACTGCAATGAGGTCTCCCCAGAGCCTTCTCTTCTCCAGGCTGAACAAGCCCAATTCTCTCAGCCTGTCCCCATAGCAGAGGTGCTCCAGCCCTCTGAGCATCTTCATGGCCTCCTCTGGACTCGTTCCAACCGTCTATATCCTTCTTATGTTGGGGGCCCCAGAACTGGATGCAGCACTCCAGGTGGGGTCTCACAAGAGCAGAGTAGTGGGGAAGAATCCCCTCCCTCGACCTGCTGGCCACACTTCTCCTGATACAGCCCAGGATACGGTTGGCTTTCTGGGCTGCCAGCGCACACTGCCGGCTCATGTTCAGCTTTTCATCCACCAGTACCCCCAAGTCCTTCTCCTCTGGGCTGCTTTTTATCCACTCTCCACCCAGCCTGTACTTGTGCTTGGGATTGCCCTGACCCAGGTGCAGGACCTTGCACTTGGCCTTGTTGAACTCCATGAGGTTGGCAGTGGCCCACCTCTCCAGCCTGTCAACCGCACCACACAGCTTGGTGTTGTTAGCAAATTTGCTGAGGGTGCACTCTCCCTTTTCTGTTTCCTCCCTGCCTCAGTTTCTGGACTTACTTGGTGCTTGCTTTGGTTTGCTTACATTGTAGTCCTTGAAAGTCTCATGTTTATGATTCTCCCTACCTCACATAGCATCAGCTTTGAATCATTGACACAACGACTTTGTCATCCTCCTAGGAGTTTCCTGGTATGGGAATAAGTTCACATATTTCTCTCTCCTATAGAACCTTTCTGCAATATTCTCAGATTCTTCAATTCTTCCACTTCATTTTGCTGCTTCTTCCAAATCTCTCCACCTCCACCCGAGACCAAAATTTATGACAATCTTCATTAATAATTGACAAAAATTATTCTGTCTTATAATTTTTTTTTCCCTTTTTAAGAAACTTGGTCTGGTTTCCACAGATAGCAGTCATTAAAATTTAATGATCCTTGATTTCCATTCCCCACCCAAAGGCCAGTTGGCTAACACACATCACCAGCTTTTAGCAACGTGGAAAGCACTTGTGACATAACCTGGGCATGGACAGGCAGATTCTCTAAACTGTTGCACTTGCTTTACTGAATATTTAAAGCCTCATTAAATAGCATTAGGAAGTTCTGTTCTGGCACTTGAAGGAAGATTTCCGTCTGCAAGATTCCCTTACATACAGCAACCTTGATTACGAAGCAGACATCTGAAAACAGGGCTGTATGTTGACAGTAAAGGAGAGTCGGGTACTCTGGCTCTTAAAAGGTAGAGAACAAACCACAAATTTTAAGATACATGGTTTCATCTAGTCACCATATTATATCGAGTATAATTTTCCCTATCATGACCTTTTTTTTTTTTTGTATCAAAACCCTGCAAGTGTATAACACTTAAGTCTGAAAATGTTGTTTTTAAAAAAAGGTGTAAAGACATAAAAGTAAAAAACCAAAAGCTGCTTGGCAGGAGTTAGCTAGCTTACTTTGTGGGTGCAAGAGCATCATGCTTTTAACTGATGATTTCATGAGTGTAATGTTCTGTTCCCAGGGTGAAATCTGTAACATTGACCTGTAAACAAAATCTCTAGTTATAATAACTGTCTATCAGAATATACTTGTAGGTTTAAGAATGTTATTTGGGAGCTGCTTTTAAGAGTTTTACTTGTAATGAGGAAATTTATCCTCAAGTGTTGGACTTCCCTTGGACAAAAAATTGTTTTGAAGTTTTAATCCTAAATGTCCATTGAACATACGGAAAAAACAAATGTCACTTAAATAATTAACTTAGTGGTAAGCATTAAGCATTTTAAGTACTGAAAGTCATGATTATAATTTCCAACATAAGTAAGCCAGGCGCCTCACAGACTTTTTTTTATTCTTGTGTTTTTTAAAATTTGTTTTACCAATGAACATAATTTTCAAGATATTTCAACATAAATGTCACTACATGAATTTTACTAGAATGTGTTGATCACAAAGAAATAACCGTGATGTTTTCCTGTTTACCTTTCACAAGTACATACTTTAATTGAAATATTTTCTAAAATATTTATATGCAGTAGTTAGATGGAATTCTCTGTTAAGCCTTAGTTCTGGGAGAGTAGAATGTAAAAAAAGTTTATAAATGTATGTATATTTTGAACTAGAATTTCTATATCATGTATTCAGTCGCTAACACCTTCTAATCATAGCATTTAAGAGAATACTGAGCAGCTGTAAATCACTACTTAAGAAAAAGTAAATGCTGAAGGAATTCTAGATCAGTTAGAAATGGTCTAAAAGCACATGTCATTAATACTTATTTTTAAAGGTATGTACATAAATATTCCTCTGTTTGCAGAGACGGTAGATCATTTTGTAGTTGCAGCTTGGTCAAAATCAAGGTGGGGGGGTGAAGTATCAACTTTGCAAGGAAGGTGATTTGCATACTATTACCCTTTAGTCTTTGCTTTCTGTCAAATTTTAAGCTTGCTGTGACCTACTTTAGAGTCTTATGACAAGATTAAGAATGCCGGTGAATTCTGTGTTGCAGGCTACAGTAGTTTTAGCAGTTGCATTTACATTACCACTTTTGTTTTACTGGCAATAATACCATTTATCATCATAAGCCTTTGATTAAGTTCTTGATTCTTTTTCCTCTACTGCTTGTTGTTTTGTCCTTGCTGTTTTTTGTTTGTGGGTTTTTGGGAGATTTTTGGTTTTGTTTTGGTTCCTTAAGTATATAAGAGAATACTGTCTTGTTTTCAGGATTTTAAGTTTCTAAGTTATATCAGGCAGAATACTGCAGCTGCAAGATCACACCGGCTGTTCTAGCAGTCAGCTTAATAAATTTCCAGGGGAAACCCAACTGGAATCATTTGTCCTATGCCAAAATTCTGTAAGTGATTGCCAGAGTATTCATTTTGTCACCACAGCTATGACAAAGTCTGGTAGTTTCTTTTCTTTGCTTTTCCCATCTTAGTTAGGCTAGAAATATGAGAAAAGGAAAACCCACATACATGAACCGTAGCCACTCTGACATTGGGGAATTTGTGGCTATGTCAGTGTCTTGCACAGATACCAAAGTGACTCTGGAATAACTCTCTTGGATACTGAAGTTCAGATTAGATGCCTTTGTGGGTGAGTAGGCATGAGTTAATTAGTCTGAGATATGGGTATGGTGTAGTGTATTTTACAGTTGGACTTGATGATCTTAAGGGCCTTTTCCAACCTCAGTGATTCTATGATTCTCGTATTGGCTATTTTGCCACTTGTGCTTCTGCTTCAAGCTACTTCACTAGACATCAGCATATGTAATTCTTCATGGGCCCTATGATGTAGTTTATGAAGAATCCATAGTTTTGAAAGGCATAAGTTAGCAGTTCCTGTGCATTAATATTTTTATAGTTGAAAAAAAAAAAAAAGGCATTAAGTATGAATTATGAAATTGGAAAAGATCTACCTTCAAAAATGGAAGGAATTTTATTGGTAAGGGAGGAATCCAAACTGGAAAGTGACTTTCTCATTCAGCACTACTGTAACTAAATTTAGGAGGCATGATATTAAATACATCTATCTGAATTGCCCCAGTTTTTGCTCTACTATACTTTGGTTAGCTTTTGTGTTGCTAAAACCAGACACCCTTCCTTTTTGCAGTGATTTTGTAATAAATTAAATATATTTCAAGAAGTATTAAAGGAAAAAAACCCTACCCTAAAAATAAAACACAACACCATTGTCCTGTCACCTAATGCCGCTTCCCAGCCCTAGCTGTGCAAGTTTTAAGTAGGGCTAATGTTGATGAAACCAGGTCAACCCTGAATATTTTATGTAAATCCCTAGTCTTGATGGAGTACGTTCATAGCTCAAAAGACTACCTGGGCAAAGCAAGTTACAAGGTTGAATCATTATGATGATATTTTAGTCTTGATTTGACATGTATTTGTCCTACATTGCAATAATTCCATTAATCAGATAGTATTTGTAATGGAGACCAAGCTCCACACGTAACAGTCAGGCCCTTTCTGTGTCCTGGGTACTACTGGGCTGCGTTTACAAAGTCACAAATTAAAGGCGTCTTCAGTTTAACTTTTAATTCTAATCAACCATCACTGTGTGATCACTCCTTTTACTGGTTGCTTGCTATGTGCCAATGTTGGTGGTTGTTTCAGTCCTTAAAAATTAAGAAGGAGGGAAAGGAGTTGAAACAGTAAAATAGAAACACACTTCACTGATTTTACTCATATCTAATTTCTTTTCTGGGACACTTCAGTGGTTTACATGCAAGCCTTCAAAGATTACATAGAATTATGTTGGTCATGTAATGGTATCTCTTCCTGGCACAAGAAGTAACCAGATCACCGAGTGTAAGTACCATGTCCAATAACATTGCTGGATGTTGGAACTAATGAAATTCAGTGTGAGCCCAGCAGTGATTGTTGGCTGATCTTTCATAAAATGCTAGTGAAGTGGAAAAGGGATTCCTTTGAATTGGGAGGGTAATTTTAGAGTTAATAAACTGCATATTTTTTATAAATGTCGAATATATTGTATTTTGGGTTTTTTTAAGAAAGTTAGAAGTGATGCTGCAAGCCTTGGTGTACCGTAGACTTTTCCGTTCCTCCCCAAGTTTAACTGTGTATTGGGTCGCAAATATTTTCATACTCCATAAAATGTCATTTTTCTTTTATTTGCTCTTTTTGATTTGCTGTTAAGAAAAATAAACCCATTACAGGCTAGGCGTGTTACTGATTATTACACACCAGTAATAGTTTTAATTAGTGAGTAGGATGATGATATGGATCAAAACCTGCTGCTTAATCAAATCCAAAACTGTTTATTCGTGTGTGGTGCTCCCAGCAATTCTATACTTGAGTTGGTATCTCAACTACTTAAATTCAGAGGTCTCAGGCAGATGTGTTTTTTTGAGAGAGAGAGAGCGGAAGGAATAATGAAGTACTGCATCACACAGTTGTTTTAAAGCCAAATAGGTCTAAGGAAGGTTACTGTTGTTTTTAAAGTATGTTAGGGCTTAGCCATCTTCAGATGCAGCATTTGGCTTGGCTCTCAGCAGCTGTTTTTTGTCAGTGGTTTTGAAAATCTTACGTTTGAAAAGAAATCTCCATATAGCAGATGTGCCACATGTAGTTCATCTTATCAGTCCTAAGAGCTTGTTTCGCTCAGTTTTAAAGTCATCCTTGCAGTCCACTGATTGTCCCAATTTACTCATTTTCAACACCTGTATATTTCTACCTAACCTGAAGTGGGTATCAGAAACTGCTTGGTGGTATAGGAACTGAACAGCTGTCAAACTGGATCAAGCCACAGATGTCTCTTACCTGTCTGTTAATCCTCTATTGGGAAAGTGTGTAAGAAATCAGGAAAGTATAGACTTAATCATAGTTTCTAGAGACTTCCAAAGCCAAAGGGTGCATTAGAGCTGTTGTACTTGTCTTCCTATATCTGTAACCCCTTTTTAGAACTTGTGGTTTTGACCTTAACAGGGTTCTGTGTCAGTGGTGTTCCATAACATGACTGTGCCTTTGAAAGTATTTTTTGGTTAATTTGAAACCTGCTGCCAGGCCATTCATTCCCTCAAGTTGTTATGCTTTGAGGAGAACAGGATAATAATTCCATGTTCATTTTCCCATATTGTTTGTGATTTGCAGAACTCTGTAATATCTTGTCAGTTAGAATTCTTTTCCAAGCTCAGTTCTTTACTGCAGTGGAAGATGATGCATGCCCCTGATGAGCTGTCCTGTCTTTCTCTAACCAAGAACTTGTTAGAATTCTTCTTGTTCCATTTATTCCAAAAAGTGCAAGAGAATTTTGTGCAAGTAGGGGCTTTACCATGGATATTGGTAATGACAGAACTTTGAAGCACTGCAGCAATTGGTTTTATATATGCTTTGAAGCTTTGAATGTAATATGCACTGGATTTCATGTGCCACTTGCCACGAACTGACTGATGAGGCAGAGTTTTACTTATACCTTAACTGTAGGGTTGTCTTCTTGTTCCTTGTCATGGTGAGCTACAGCTGTTATCTGAAGCACTGACCTTTGGGATAGAGCATAGAATAGGGTAGACGTGGTTCTCTTCATGCAGATGAAAACTTTGACTTACCTGCTTGATCTGTCTTGTTTCTGGTTCTATGTGTAATGTTACTGCCAGACTATGAATCATTTTTTCTTAGGTTGAATTGGTGGGAGCTGTGGTTTCTTCGCTTGGTTTCTTGTCTAGTGGATTCCTGAGCATTGTCATTGCTGTTGGGCAATACTGCTTGCTTCCTGCAGCACTGTACAGCTGCAACTTGGTCTTTGAAAGAAGAAAACTGGTTGTTTAATTATGGTAAATTATTTTTATCAACATTTATTTAAGGAATAAATTGCTTTCTGAGATGTTACTGTTCATATCAGAGAGGAAAACCTTGTATATGGAACTCCCAGGGTAATTTGCAACAATCTGTCTTTACTTTCTCTGTGGACAGTACAATTTTGTGCATTATCTGCAGGACACTGACAAGATACTTTTTGGTACAGTCAGATATGTAATTATTGTTTTGTTTTTTATAACTGACACTAATGTCTGGGTGATTTATTTCTGCCAATTAGTTTCTGGAGTATTATGTCCTTTCTAAAGGTGTTCAAACAAAAAGCCCAATAAATTTGGAACCAATTTCTGAAGGCAGATGTTAAACATGAAATTTTTAATGGCTGTACAATGGAAAAAATCCATTCACATTCCACCACCTTACTAAATAGTCTGCTTAACCACATTCATAACAACCAAAGATGTGGTCACCATGGTTTATTACTTAGTAAATGTTCATTTGCATAAGAATCTTTTTTTGCAAGGGATCTTCTCCTTGAGTTTCATATTCTTGTTTCAGAAGGGCTTTTCAAGTATGGGAGGAAAATACAACTTTGTCCTCTCCTCAGATACGAGATGCTTTTATTACTCTATCTGGATCCCCAGGAAGCTATTAATTGTAGTGAAAAAAGCCCAAATTTAAGAATATGAATAATTTTAAATTGGCGTAATAATTATCAGCTGTGTGTGATGTGAGGTGATGTTCCTCCATGAATTGTGGCTCTGGGGCCAAGTCTAACCCTGGAGTTGCTGTCTGTTTGCTGTCCCTCCCTTGGAGCGATCCCTTCCAGGGTACCTAGACTCCTGGGAGGGGGGCTCTGCTCTTCTTCGCTCCTTCTGCCTTGTCTTTCATTTCCCTTCATTTCCTGCCCTGTCCATACCCCTTTCAAGTGAAATTTGGCAGCTTCTTTTCCTTTAGATCTGTGAGTTTTGTACCATGGTTCAGTGCAAACCAAGTACATAATCTGAATTTATGGCATGGATGGTGGCCAAGTGGATAGATTGCAAACCTGCTTGATTTGAGTTACCTTATTTCAGCTTTGTTCCTAACCTGCTGGCAGACACCAGGCTGGCATGAGTCTCCCTACCTGTCTCTGCTTATTTTACTTATTTACAAAATAGAACTTTTATTTCTTTTTTTTTTTTTTTTATGATTTTCAGGACAGAGTCCTGTAGGTTTGTTCATCTGGAGAAGGATGGGAAAACTCTTTAATACTAAAAGAAAAGCAGCACCTGTGTCCAGTTTGCCTAGGACTTCCCAGTTAACTTGTCAAGACCTTGACTAGTTTCACTCAGAAAGCATTTCATGGTGCAGGATGATAACATGTGTCTCCCCATACTAATTTCTTAGAAATACATCACTGCATTCCACACTTTCTTCGACCCGTAATATCCCAAACATATTCCTAGGCTCCTATGCCAAATCCAGAGGAAGGGATAAGGACAAAACTTTTAAATGGCAGTTATTTTTAGTGACTCTCCCAAGGTGTTAAAACCAAAAAGAATCATCTTGTCTTTTGAAGTACTCATACATAATCACAGAATCATGGAATCATGGA
>NW_010249515.1:0-236 GCF_000690775.1 Eurypyga helias
GCCGCTGCCGGAGGGGAGGTGCTGGTACCTCACCAAGCCACCCTGAGTGGCTCAGGCCAGCGTGGGCAACGAGCACGTACCTGCAGCCCGAAGTACAGTACACCAACACCAGACCGTGTGTGCCATGACGTTCCCTCACCTTTGGGGCCAAAATCTGGCATTTGTGCTAGTATAAGTACTGCTGAGTGACAGTTGTTTCCCTGAGCGCACGCCGTGTTGCTTGTGCACCTCAGGAC
>NW_010249515.1:279-8039 GCF_000690775.1 Eurypyga helias
AAATTAGGGAGTTGACAGATGTGCTTCGCTGGTGCTGGTTAATAGTTTGGCTACAGGTAGTGTTGTCCGAAAAGTGTCAAGTGTCAGTCTAGTCCTGACCTGCATTAGGATCTTTTATTGAGTATTTCATGACTCGGTTAACACAGCGTGAAATAGAACCATTAGTTTTGCTTGGGTTTTAATTGTATCGATGGATGCAGGGAATAATCAGAATCAAACAGCAACAGTTATAATTTGATCAGAATAGCGAAATTTTAAAAACTGTATGAGACATGAGCATGAACGCCTTCCTTGTAAAAACTGGGGGGGAAGCTGCTGGGACTGCTTTTCAACAAGATGGCTGACACCCCCTGTCAACAAGATGGCTGCCTCAAGGACAGGGCTCAGAAGTGACAAGGGTTCTCTGGGTTCAGATCTCCTGCGTTTCACAGGTTATTTGTAATGCCAGGCTCTCGTTCACCTATACACCCACCCCAAAGAAAACAGGGGCTCTTTAACTTTATATGTGAATGGTAGCAGAAGCTTCAGGTTTGACCCAAAACATGACTGAAAACCTGCGTCTCATATAGCAGGAGAAAGCAAATGGTCTGCACTCATCCTCTCACGCTTGAGACGTGGCAAATGCAGGAAATCAATCAGTAATATTTAAAGAAAATCCTCAGGGTTTCTCCTAAGTATGAAAAATTTAAATATTTCAACTACTTGTATCTTAAATTTAAAAGAATATGTGAAGCTGGAATATTCAATCGAACAAATCCTTAAAAAAAAATTGTGCTTTTCTCACATCTTTTGGCTACATTGCCTACAGAAACACTAGTGTTGCTGAAATTTAGTGACTATTAAAAAATTAATTGGCATTACTATTTATGTAGTTATTATTAGGGCTGCTTTTGAAGCGTTAGGTTCCCGGATGTATTGTAAGATTTTTAGCCAGCTGTGTTTGCTTTATGAGTATTTCAGTATGTAGTGCACTTAAACAGTTAAAAACGTTTAAAGCGTGCAACTTAAAAATAGTGCTTTATGTTAATGTGACAGTTTTAAAAAAACAACAACAACAAATCTTCCCAATCTTCACATTTCTCTCACTAGACTGGGTTTGCAGCCTTCTCTTGTTATTCTTCTTTTCTTTCTGGTTGGCTGATAACAAAACTAAATGAAATGGGGCAACTAATGGCAGTTCCTCTAACAAAGCTGCTTAATTATGTAGAAACATTATATGAAGCCTATACAAGAAGAATAATATGCTCCAAAGTCATTAAACTATTGACAAGAGATTTCAGACAGCAAACAGATGATTACAGAGGTCTCAATACATTTATGCAGACAAGTAACCAGACTTTCAATAGTTTCATTAAATTCATTAGTATTCAGGGTGGCAGACAATGTACATGCATGAGCCTTTTCAGCGCTGAATCCGTTATGGGTTTGTACAGTCTTTTGTTCCAGATTTGTTTATACCTGGGTGTTACATGGTTTTCTACCGTATATAAAAAAAGGAATAACAATACACTCTGTGAAAATTTCCTAAATGGATGCAGTTTCAAAATACTAATTGATTTTGTGCGTTTGCCAAGCATTGTGAAATAATGCTTAAGAAAAGACAAAGTATTAATGATTTTCAAGTAGCTGTACAAATTGCTCCCACATAAAAAGTCATAGTGACTGTAGGTGATATGTGGGCCTTCCACGCAAGTCAGTTTTTGTTTTAAAAACCCCATCTTTCACTCCATCCAGACCAATAGCCTATGAGTTCACAAAGAAAGCGCTCATCCCCAGGATAAAACACGATACACGTAGGTACTAGGGGTTTATTTTAAAAAAAACCCAACACTACTCTGCTATGGCCATTTTAGACCCGGTTCTTAAAGCAAGCATGTTGTTTGGAAAAGCTGTCAGCCATCATGTTGAAAATGGCGTGTTTTCTAGAAGGAACAGGGTGAGAGACTAAAAGGAAAAGATACAAACCCTTTTTTTCTCGATGGATTTAATAGGATCTGAGAATAATGAAAAGAAATGTATTATTTGAGCAAAATTAAGATTATTATTTAATATTAAACATCATTTTTCCCCCGTGAATGTTAAATAAACTCTCACCAAAAGCGATGTGAGAGTTGTGTAGATGATTACCAAACTACCTCCAAGTAACAGGAAATTGTGATGCCTGTATAAGCTGTGGGAAAGTCAAAACATGTATTTTACTGATACATGAGCACAGCCAGAATGTTTTACTTGCCTTAAAGAGGTATGTGCACAAGTCCTTGTACAGCAAAGGATATGCCTCTGTCTATGCATTACTTGCATGGACATGAAGAAGGAGCAGATGCACCTCTAATTTTCACTGAGGAAGTTTAGAGATCTGTCTAGAAATTGGGAGCGGGCAAATGTCAATATGAACAGGCAGCAAAACTGCAAGGTAACTAGCTGTCTATGTAGGACTCTCTTTCTGAAAGTCTCTGCTTCACAGCACGGATTTCCCACAGTAAATAGCTGTATCAAATCCTTATTTGCTCTTGTCCCTTCGTCCTTCCCTCTTCACCACGCAGCGAGCTCTGGTGGGTGGTAGGCAGATGCATATGGGGAACAGAATTCCTTTGTGGCCCCCATGCTCACCACAGCTGTCACCCCTTCCCTGACGACGTGTCCCAGGAAGCACTTCCTCGGTGCTGTTGATTTTTGTGGAGGATGGGTAACAGGACCCCTACTCCCAACCTCGGACACATGGTCCGTTGCCCTGTAGCTTGTGGAAGAGGCTGTGTGGCAATGCCAAACCTACGACACTCCTGCCAGAAGCGCCACATTCGTTATGCAGGCACGGCCTCGGTTCCTCGCTGCACCCTGATGGCAAGCTGAGCTGGCAGCAGAGGCAGCAGGGGACTGAGGAGAGAAGATTCAGTGGGTGGAGGGAAGGAGGTGCCATGCTTGCTGCTCTGGGCTGTGAGCGGGAGGAGGTGGGAGCATAATGGGCAGGATGAGATGGAAGACAGGATTGCCATTTCTCTGCTGCAACAGCATGTTTGTGTACACAGCCTGATTCTGTAAGCTACGTGGTGGCACAGGTCCATATACAGTATTTAGAAGTAGGTTTGCACTTCTAGTTGGTAGAATCTGTTTCCATGGCAATCCCCAGGTTGTCTCCTTGAATAGATCTAACAATACGGGATTAACCTCATCTTTATTCACCGCTGTTCAGTGTAAATCTGAAGAGAAAAAAAAAAGGCATTACTTGTGTAGCAGGTTGCATTAAGTTTCCACTCGAGGGAGGAAACCAAGAGATTGTTAGCAGCTTTTTAAAAAAACCCTCCCATTCATAATCACAGGTTTTTAGGAGAGGATCCTAGGATACTGAAGGCTGTTGCTTTGTAAATGTTAGAGCCCAAAGGTAAAAGTTCAAGTGGTCGCTGGATTACAGACTTGCTCCGACTGTACATCCAGGTCACAAGTTCACTCCTGTCTGTAACGTGCCAAAAACAAGTGGCAGTGGGTACACATGAGCAACGGCACAGAAACAATCTGCCTTGGGTGCCTTTTCAAACGGCACAGGGAAAAGCTACCCAGAGATTTCCTTGACAGTAATAACGTGCTGTAAACAGTCATTCCATAGCCAGGGATAATTACCTGCCCCCAAAGTAGTATTTTAAAAGATTGCATAGGCTTGACCCAGATTAGCAACACAAACTAAGGTAATGGGTTGTCATTAATTCAATTTGACGTGCAGGCAGACAAGGAGAACACAGCTGGGGGAGCACAAACAGATAATTTTGGAAATCTTTTCAAATTGAGGACCAAGTAGCATTTGCAGTTCACAGTGAAAGCCCCACAGCCTCTGGGTTTAACCAGCAGATGGAGCTTACGTGAAAGAAACCAGTGGAAAAGCTGCAGAATCATGGCACAAAGCAGTGTTTTGGGGCACTGCTGTTTTACGGGGCTGGAGGAGGACATGACATGGGGAAGGAGCTAGAAGGTTCTGGCCACGGCAGGATTAAGCAGAGGAGGGAGTGCAGGCAGTGTTCAGGCCATATGCATAGCAAAAAGGGAAAAAGACATAGCTCTAATGGGTAAACTGATTTAGACCTTGAGAAATACGGTGGGAAAAAAGGGCAAAAGGAATATCTACTGTTAAAAATGCACCTGTTAGTTTCAGCTGATACAAGAAGGTCTGGGATTTTGCTACAAAATTACCAATCCTGTATTCAAGATAACCTGTTATGCCCCCACATGCCTCAATTTGATTTTATGAATGACAGGCTTTAACAGTATGTAGACTTACTCTTTGCCTCCAGGTTTTTTCGAGTGTGCAAGGTTTGCAAGTTCCTGTCTGCACTTAGAAACACAGAAAGCCGACAGTCTTGCGTCACCATCTGCCTCTCAGGTCTTTAAGAAAACACCAAATGCCGTGTCCATAAAAGCTCAAAATCAGCCACCTCTGCTTTTATAAACGCACCAAGAAGCAAGACAAGAAAAGCATGCCATCAGGGAAGCCCTCCCCCACCCCACCCCGGGGTTTGTAGACCTGATCCCGCACTCCTTAGACACCTCCAAATTCCTGGTGAAGTCAGCCAGTATTAGAGGAGTGCTGGAAAAATAGGAGGTCCCTGCCAGCCAGAGATACCTGTCAGTTTGTGTCGGTTACGGAAACAAGAGAAGGTCAGCACACCATTTTAGGAGAATTTTTACCTTTGTATTCTAAAAAGGAGAAGAATGGGCTAGTTCTAAGGGCTATTTTGGTGGCAGTAACCCAACCTTCTTTAGCAGTTTGGCAAGGCTGAGGCTGCCTGTGATAAGCACTGGTTTAGAGAGGAGAGGCTTACCACCAGCGCATGCACACAGCTGTGTGACTTGGTAGCAGGAAACATGCTACGTCGTCCCATTGTCCCTCAGGCATATTCGGGCTTTGTGTGCTGCTAAGGACAGAAGCAGAACTAAGCATTTCTGTGAAAAGAACAAGTAAGGAAGATATCAAAGATGGATAGATTGATTTGTTGAAGCCTGACGCTTAAAATCCCTCTTGGGTGCAGAATTTGACCCTCTTGGGCCTCAGCTGTCGTTACCTCATTCTTGCTGGTTTTGCTGATGATCTTATCAGCCCTGGCCCATGTTTTTCCCTAACAATCAGTCGGAATGACCCTACCAGAATATGTCTTTCCAACCTTTGAATCGCTCTGTCTTGTTTACCTTTCAGATCTCAACTTTCTACCTTACATAATCCAGACCAAGCCTGTAACACAGATCTCACACTTTTTTATCCTGTTCTCCTTGACCTAACACTCCCATCTTCCATGCTGCCGTACAATGACCTCCCCATTCCAGCATGCAAGCCCACAGCCCCTCCTTTATTCAAGTCAAAGAGCTGCTTTTCTCAAGAGGCCTCCCCACAGAGATAATGAAAAGCAGATTAAGAGATTTAAAAAAGGAGTTGGTTCCTTTGGAATGGTCAGTGCGCTTTCCCTTTCTACAACTGTTCTGTATACTGTAAATTTTCTAAATCAGTGTTTGTCTGGATGTCTGTGCCTTGACCTCAGCAGGACCTAAGCCTCTGGGCCTCAATCCTACACATGCATATGCATGCCACGTCCCTTTGCTATCAGTAACGTTCACAGAGTGCTAAAGGAACAAGTGCAGTTATGTATTTGTAAATCAAATCCTGGTGCTTGCCAGATAATATCATTAAAGTGTTGGAAAGGGCTAAAAATTAACAATCTTATCTTTGTTCTTGTGACACAGAAAGAATGGCAACCTCCCAGGCAGGTGAAGCTGCCGCTCTGTTGACAACACTTGGTTTGGATTCATTTGTAGGTATATGAGAATCTGGAGGGGAAATACCTGGTAAACTGTGATGTGGAGCTATAGAAAAACAACAAAGAGCCATCAACACAAGTACATTCCCAGTGGTGCTTTGCCAGTATCCTGCCTTTTTCTTATGCAGCTGAATTTCAGGCATCAGAAACAGAAGACGCTTTGTCTGGACTTTCCTATGTAATCGGCAGCCTCTCTCCTGCCTGTCTTAGGCCTCTATTCACTTTATTACTAGTATCCCCTAGAGACAGACTTAGGACGCATTCACCCCCAAACGTCCTGTTACCTTAAAGCGATTAGTTATTTTCCCAGTAACGCATTACATGCTTTAATCCTGGTTATGTGGTTGTAATAAAGTGTGCATATAAGAAAACAGAGTTGACATAAAAGAGTGTTACTGTTGGATCTGATCAGTATCCAGGGGAAGTAAAGTCCCCCAAACCAGGCGCTCTCCTCTGAAAGCTACTTCAAGAGGGAACTTTGTGCACAAACTGAAGCCTTAACTGGGGATTATAAATATTTAGCAGTTTATCAGCTGGATAGAGCAAGAGAAACTAGTTGAGGCTAATCTGAGCAGCAGGTAAAAGTAAACCATCCAGATTGCCCATCGGTCAGGGTGACAAGCCCCACAGTCATTCCCATACGACACACATTGATCATTTTCTTTTTTAATCACTAATGCAACAGCTGAAAAAGAAATACACCCAGCAGATATCAACAAAAAGACTCCATTCCCCTTTGGCTCAGCCAGCAGCGCTTTCCTCTTGTGCCAAGGGAACAACCTCCTCCCCTTTCCGAGGCCTCTCCTCCCAAGGAACAGACATCTAACTCTCCCTGGGCAGGAAGCCTCTTTCAGCATGCCAGCTGGGAATCAGGGCCCTGGGCTCAATCCCAGCACCTGTGCCTAGTTTTCTTACAGAGCACCGCCAGCTGCTCTTCCAGGTCTGCAAATGTCCTGTACACCCTACTTCTTTTCATTTCTGTGTACTGCTTTGGATAAGCAATGCAAATGCGTTGCTTATATTTGGAATTTTGCAAATACACTATTTTACATTTACCATAACCCGGTTTGTGTTAAGGATCGTATCAGGGTACTGACAAAGAGAGCTATGCCATGGTTTTGGTAACCCTTAAATCAGCATTGTTGAACCAGTAGTGCCCAGAACCCCTGTACTATTCTTGAGGGAATTTGAAGGAGCGCAGGATGTAACCGCAGGCCACTTTGGAAACCAGTCATATGGAGTCTGGGAGGAAGAAGTGTTTCTGATGGCTGGTGTTTGTTAGCAAACTTTTCTGGCATTAAGCATGGTAGCAGAGAGTGCAGTTGACCCTGAGGGTTCACAGGCATTAGATAATTGCTTTGGCTCTGACTTAGTTCACAAGATGTTAGACTACTCATTTCTATCTGTGACACCGAACTATCAACTGCAAACTTCCTGTGTGGAAATAATTATGCATCTTTTCCAAGTGTGCATTATGTACTTATTTATCCAACAGTTCTTACGCAGAGAGGCACGGTTAGAGTTAAGAGAAGACTGTTGTCACTGCTAATAGCTTGACTCTGAAAAGCCCTCATATCATTCAAAAATCCTAATATAAACAGGAGCCAGACTGGGGCTTGCATTTGTACTGCAACAGGAAGGGGATAGATAGAGGTCTGGAAAATAATGAAGGTGGGAGGAAAGTGAGTAGAAAATGGTTATTATCACTGCTCATAATACCATATTAATTCAATCAGTTTATCGGAGGCAGGGATTAAAAAAGAACAGAAGGAAATACATTTTCATATGAACTCATTGCCACAGGATGTTCTAAACCCCAAATATATAAATACGTAAGTTCAGAAAGAAAATAAGCACATTCGAGGATGACAGGCTGAACAAAGTCTCTGACACATGCTCATCTAGAGCAATGCCTGGTTTGGAAGTTAGGAAGTCCCTAAAGTGCTGATTTTCAGAAGCAGGAAT
>NW_010249515.1:8070-10630 GCF_000690775.1 Eurypyga helias
TCCTATGCCCTGTTTCCAATTCTAAGCATCCATTACTACTTCCCTTCTTCGTTTCCCTTGAGGAGAGGACATGCCTGAGCCTGCTTTGAATTTTAAAAGCCTTCTCTGTTCTCCACAAGTAGCAGTGAGAGTAAGAGACCATAAATGATCACCTCAGGACAGCTAGTGAGAACTGCAGGATGCGAGTCCTAAATTGGAGCCAAGGATGTGTCTGAGGGGGACTGAAGGGTCAGTATTAGTGGGTCTTAAGCCACTTTGACCTGAGGCATGCAGGGCTCGTCCCATACTGGGGGACTGTGGCAGTTCAGTTAGTGCACAGCACTGTTCCTGCCATCCTTACAACTCCAGGTGTTGCTGTCACCAACAGAAGAACACATAGGTTAATGGAGATGTCGATTTGTTGAAGAAAAGTGTAATGAAAGGCAGGTCAGAAGGGGAAAGGATTTCAGTCCAGCTGGTAACTGACATGGAATTTTGCAGCACGAAACTCTGTCAGGGTAGGGAACTCACATCTTCTCTGGCTTTCTTACCACAGTGTTTCCTCTTTGGACTTTGTGAAGTCCAACTTCTGCCATAATCCACTGGGCAGCAGTTTACAGTCTATCTCCCTCTAGTGGGTAATTACCCACGAAAGCCATGAGGAGACGTGCATTCGGAATTTGCCTTGCACTTTCTTTCCATTATCTTCTTTTTTCAGTCTGCTTTCTTCTTCTTTGCTCTGTGATCGTTCTCACAAATACAATCAGTGTTTTACTGATACCCTCTAAACATCATGTCTGCTCTTCCTCCATTCTTGTGCTGTGTCAGGAGATGAGCTGTTTGAGGGTTTTCTGCTTGATTTTGATGTACATGGAAGTGAAAGAAGCTGCCCAAGAATTAATTTAACAGGAAATATTCTCGAGATCAGTGGTGTTTGCACAGAGGTACCTGTACAGCTCTCAGTACGCTGGAAACTTAGAAATCTGGGAAAAAGAAAACCCTCAGACCTACCTTAAATGGATTTGTGAGGTTTGTATTTGTGGTTTTTTTCTATCTAGAGTCAGTCAAAAGACATTTACAGTTGGGTTTTCTTATCCTTAGAGTTGATTTATTCGGGTTGAAAATCTTCTGTATTCTGCTTAGTAGTTTGCTCACTTTGTATTTGTTGTTCAATTACCAAAATATTAACAGCAAAATACATAAGCCAGCTGTGTGGTATCTAAAGTTAGCTCTCTAACAGCAACAGTTAACTACCAAAGAGTATTCCCAGAGCAGAGCTGACATTAATTGAGAAATATAGTGCTCTCAAATATGTCGAGACAAGATGCTATAGAAATTGATTTAACCAGACCATGCCTTTTGTCTGTGGAACTGCATTTCTCTCCTTTGCAGAGCATATAAGCTAGATGCTCTTGCTGTTACTCCATTGAGATTAATGGAAATATATTAGGGTTGAATCTCAAAGGTGCTTCCTTTCTCTGACTACTCTGATTTTTTGTCTGGTTAAGCACATTTCAAAAAACAAGATGAACAAGCCAATATTTTCCAAATGAAAAATGACAGATCTGGTTGAAAGAAGTGTTTAGTTCAGGCTTTGATAATAATACATTTCTTGAGTAATGGTAGGCTTTGGATTAATTATTATCTGCTATCTTTCTGTTTTAAAATTTGAATTATCTAAATAAACCAACAGGCAAGGCATTTTGCTCTAGTCCATGTATTTTCCAGATTTCTTGAGACACTGACCTTTTTCTCAATTCACTGTGGTAGTGGTGTTCCTCAAAAGCCACTAATTAGAATCCCAACAGAGTCTTCATTGTGGCAAACTTAAGTATCACAAGGACAATGAATGAAATGAAGATAAACTGGAATTTAACTAAAACAAAGTAAGATTGTGTATTATTTGTTCTGAACAGATTTGGCTCTAACACCCATACAATCCATATATTTACATTATTTTGTGAAACAGCCTCGTACAAAAATAATTTTGCTATATAGCGTATCAGGGTTATGAACAGTCTCATTTTACTTACATGGGTAAAAAAAATACTGTAGCTTTTTCTCTCTTTATAACAGGGATGTCAACATAACTAATTTCATTTCACTGTAATGAAGACGAAATGAATTCCAATCCTTCTCCTATATCAGTAACAACACATTTTTATTCAGCTGAGCCATTTCACAAACCTGCTGAAGGTAAGAACTGCAGACGGCACAGAGACAGCATGTGAAGGCAGGGAAAAGGTACTGCAGAAGAAATTCACAGATTTTGTCTCCAGAGCTTTACTTGCATTGATGTACAGGAAAAAAATCATCCAGTGACTATCAGCTTTCAAGACCAGCTTGTAGAGCTGACAGTTCAAAAATGTTCTTTTGCTTCCAAGTTGAGTACATTTGTTCTAGAATTTATTGAGACGCTGTAAACAAAGAAACTTACAGTGCCACATCCTGTTCTTTATTTAGGTTGGATGAGGGCTTCATTTGGCAGAACGGAAACTACAACAACTGCACTGGGCTAAACCAAGGGCCTGTGAGTCCCTTTATCCCATTTCTGGTCATATCAGAAACAAGTGCTTAGGGA
>NW_010249515.1:10645-22145 GCF_000690775.1 Eurypyga helias
CATTAGCCTCCTCTGCCTGCAGCAGCCACTGCTGTATTTCATCGCTGCTGATAAAGAATCACAGAAGGCAGTGTAGTGGTCTGAGCACAGAGCTGGGAGCTACGAATCTGCGTGTTTCAGTCTTGCCTCTGTCACCAAGGTTACTTGTGTATTGCGCTGTCCCAGCTCACGTGCATGCGTGCTAGTGGCAAACCTGTCTTCAAGCCTCCGCACTGCAGAGGCACACACAACCCATGCGTAGGTACCCACATTCGCACTGTAGTTGGCCAGGTCTGGTATTATGGTTTGGAGAGATTAGTTCCTCCCTAATGAGCTGCTTCACATCTGTTTCCTGAGAGGCGCATAGTATCCTGGTGCACTTCTTAGTGTGCCCCTTTATCTCTCCCCCATTCCTTCTGGTTCTTCTATTTTTCACATGGTTATCATCACCAGTCTTTGTGATCCTTGTGCTTTATCTTAAGCTTGCCATCCCTCAGTTCTTTCCAGAACAGCAGGCTCACTTCTTTCCAGAACAGTGTAAAAAATCTGCAAAGGTTTTCCCTGACTGCACAGCTGGAGTCAAGGTCAGTCCCTCAGGTAGCATGGAGGGGCTGACTTTTTCACATGTCCCAGCTGAAGCTGCTGATAAAAACGTGATGCTGTTAGATTTCCACCACAACCAGAAAGGTAACATTTAAGTCACCTCCTTAACAACACCTGTTAAAAATGTTGTTTAAAAACTATGCTCTACCTTGCTTCAGGACTACCCTGCAATTTCCAGAACCATGAGATAACTCTTGAATGGAGCCTCAGAAAATGAATCCATCAGGTGCAGGCCTACTTCTGGTGACCTCACAACTTCACCGTTGCTCCTGAAACTCTGCCTCCTCCTCCTCAACTGTCTCCTCTAGTGCCACCATTGTTCCCGCCTCCATTGTTCTACTGTCCATCCAGACACACGATGTGGAGGACTGCAAGCCCAAACTCAGGGCACTACTTAGCACATCACAATGCAGGCAGGTAGATAGGGAGCTGCCAGGATTCCTGTTTCCAGCTGTAACCTTACAGTGGGGAGCCTCTACCAGTCTGATGAACAACTGGCCCTCTCCAGCCACTGGGCATGTCCTCACTTCTGCAAGCTGATTCAAGCTGGCTGGATCAAAGGGCAGTATTTGAGGGATTTCTCCCCAAATTCTTGCACCTCAGGTTGAGCAGAACCCTGGAGAGCTCCTGCTCCTCCTCCTCTTCCTCCTCCCCCTTCTCCTCCTCCTCCCTGCGGCCTCAGCTGTTCGGGGCAGGGGTGCACAGAAGCTGGAGTAAGCCACATGCAAATCAGGGCTGAGTGGTAACCAAATATGTCTAACCCAGGGGGAAGCTGGTGGGTAGGGCAGAGTCAGTGAAAGGGAAGGAAGCGAGCAAATAGGGTGGAATATACAGGCCCTAGTATGTCAGCAGAGGCCCTGGCATGTCAGTGGAGGGCTGTGTGTAGTAAATAAATAAATACAGGTACACGTGCTTTAGCTGTTTCCCCAGGGTAAAGTGAGTAGGAGTGCGTTCAGAGAGTAATATTTGCTTTATACGTCCTGCAAGCACAGGTTCAATATGTACGTAAGGAAGTATTTATAGGTTGTCTGTGTGAATGATCAAGGCAGTTAGGCAACAACCTGAATAATCAGCAGCATACACCAAATTCCAGCACTCTGATCCCAATCCCAAATTCCTTACTTCTCAGTGTTACAATTTCACAAGCAGTTAAAATGGCTACTTAGCTGCGTTATGTTATTATGAGCAACATCACCTGTCAAATATTTTAAGTATGAAGTGATGTTAATTGTTAGGCATTACTACCCAGGTAAAAATGACACCCCAGTGTTAAGAATGCACAGGGATAATCCATTAACTTGTTTAATATGATAGCTTTGAAACAGTGATGTGTTTTTCTTTTACATTTCTACTACAGGACCGTTGTTATTACTTTGTTCATTAAAATTCTTTCTGCAATAAAGATGATCCAGTGATTTTGCAGATCAACCTCATCCCCAGAATGTTATAATTTGACATTTTTAAGGCTTTTCAACACAGACCCTTGCATACATGTCATATATCGCATTGCAGATTTCATCCAGTAGCAGAAAATGTACTCAGTGCAATATCATCTTATCAGTATTCCAGCACCATAAGCCTTCGCACTGCAAGCAGGGTACTGTTCATTACAATGAAACTGAAAATGGAATAACTGAAGGATTGATTTATACGACCTTCACTCAGGAATGTTCTAATTCTGACATAATCTCTCTGACTGAAATCCTAAACACTGTATAATTTTGATTTATTACCCTTAAAAGAAGGAGCTTAGATCTATAGATCAACGGAATATCTGGCATGAAAAAGAGTGGTGCAACAGCTCAGGAGGACTGCAAGAAAATGCAGATTGATCATGTGACTTTACTCCAAACATTGTCTCAGCCAGCAAATCTGAGAACGGGGCTGAAAGCAAGTGGAAAAACATTATGCGGATGTTTTCACAAATCCACTCCATCACTCAGAAATCTCTTCATTATATACATTTTTATAGCAAAGACAAGAGCATCTGAATAAGTTAAAGCATGAACCGATCTGTTTACTACAAGTTGCAGGAAATGTTTATTAAAACAGCTAATTTATAGCAAAACAGGGCCAGAGCTTGATTCCCAATATGCTACACAAAAGGCTGCTTTACCAGGCAGCTCTGTTTTCCTCCCGCACCAGCAGCATAATCTATTCTATACTGTGCTGTCCTAACATCTGCTTGTCACAGGGGCCAGAAGAAGGCTTGTCTATGGTGTGAGGGTATGCTGGACCCCTCTCTGCTAGCTGGTGAAAGCTAGGCCAGCCCTGCAGTGTGCTATTTAAAAATAATAGCTGATCTCTTTAAAGCTGAGTAGCTGGACCTAAATCAAGTAGAGTCTTACTGAACTGAAAGGTGAATCAGTTTGGGTTTGTTACTTCTTGGATTTTTTTGGTGAGGTAAAGAGAGCGATTAGAAGAAAGGACAGATACAAACTATTCACAATAAACTGCATGATAATTGTACATTAAAAGCCCGATTAATACAGTTTTAATACCTTCCAGAATTGAAACCAACAGGTCATTTAATTTTAAGCAGGCTAAGAAACAGAAATCTGCCCCACCTGCACCCTTCTTCTGTTCTTAGTGTTGGGTGAAATGAATGCTTGCCTCCTTCCCTCCCACACACTCAGCTCACAGTTCCCACTTAGCCACTTCCCAATCCTGTTTTGTACAAAACTTTATCTTATCACCCTTCTCTTGCAAATCCTTCTTCTCTAGAGCACTTAACATCCTCCTCTTTCACAAAATCCACCTTTTACAAGTGGTACCTAATCAATTTCACTTTATCCTAGCTGGAAAACAGAGGGGTTTATTTTAGACAAAATTCTTTTTATTCAGTGCATTTTGTGGCTGGTATGAATACTTTAATTCTAGCAGATGGTAGTCTGCTCTATGCAGGAACATTTGTCTGCTTCGCTGTATTGCACAATGCTAGTCGAAGCATATTATTCTCACCTATGAATGGGCCTGTTCCTTATTACTCCCAAAGATCAAACATTACACAATTCCTCCAGTATTTTTCACTTAGGGACAGTCTGAGCTACAGCTACTGCAGCCGCTGTAAAAGCATGACAGCCTCAGAAACATTATTCCTTCCTTCCTGAATACGTTAGAGTGGATACACCAGGAACTAAATTTGTGCTTAGGGCATAGCAGGACATGCCTGATTCTTTTTATGTATTTATAGAAAGGAAAAAGAGGGGAAAAAAACCCCACAAACCTGGCTGTAATCAAATTCAGGATATTTATTCCTTCAGCTATATGGACACAGTTTTCAGGAGTAATAAAATAAATTGTTTATATCAAAACTGTTTTCTACTGGAATGACACACAGGCCTGTAAGCAGTGGACAAAAGAGAAAAAAACATAATCTATTAGCACCATAATCATATATGGTGTATATCAACATATATGACGACAGTACCAACAATATTTGATTCTTTGGACTAGGAAACGTAATGTTAAGCCCAGTTCTGCAAACCAATCCTGGCATACTTCATTTTCAGCATGAGCTGTTTATTGAATTCTGAAATGAATGTATTTATCAGTAGGAAAATCAAAACAGCAGAGGAAGTAATATAGTCTTGGATTTCCCAATGGTGAATTCATTAGCGGAGTCAATTCTGGACTCAGCCTGGCATCTTATCCACCAGATAACACTCACTTTCCAATGTAATGACAGATGATCGTAAAAGCTTAACCATGTTTTGCTCTGCTGGCAAAGCAGATAGTGATGGGAGTGAAGAGCAGCATGGTATCTTCTTCTTCGGCCAATGGCAAACCACTAAGTATGAGAGATTAAGAACTAGACTTTAATAGGATGATTATCATTACCTTCAACAACTATAAAAAGCTCTTAGTCAAATGGTTCTGACTCACTTGTTGAAGGATGCTAGCATCTGTGGAGGAAATTCTGGGTATGGGCTGTCACCAGTGGCTAATCCCGCTGGAACAGGTGCACAGCATTTTGCCAGTCCCACATCACAGCAGGGCTGGGAGCCAGGGGATCCAGCTCATAAAAGAGATGCCCATTTGGAAAAGAGGTGGAACCAGACAAGAAAGGGCACTGCCTGTCTTGGTATCTCTCCCAAGTGGCTTCTACTGATAACGCTTTGGTACCTAGTGGAATTTCAAAGCCTTTCTCTGCTCGGTGCACCCTACTTGTCCTTCCCCAGTGTCAAGTTCTCCTGCGCCGCAGCATCAACTCTTGGGTGATGTACTTTTGCAGACAGGATGTTTGTAATTGTAAATTCAACAGATTCCCTATAAACTGGTGACTGGTAATATTTAAAAATATCACTAGAATGCATAAGTAGCAGATCTGTCTAACCTGACTAAGGTCAAAGAACATTTATTGAGCCCTTTTATGACAGAAAGCAGAAATATTGCAAAATTGACTTTCAAATGAATGAACAAGGAATGAACAGACTCAGAATCTCAACTCTGGCAGATGCTGAACCTAGTGTCATTTGATCTGCAGTAGCACTTGGGTGTCTGAGTAGGTCAGCTGAGGCAGAAGGAAACCCTTCTCAAAGATTATTGCTCTTGCCCAAACTGGTGGCTTCTGAATAAGAGGAAAACATTTTCTTACATTATAAGTAACATAAATAAAATAAAGTCTTCTCACTGATTCAGATACAACTAGTAAAAATGACACGTCACACCTGCACTAGACAGACTATTTGAAAGGATTTTATTTTTTAATCTGAAATACAACATACCTTTCAGTATAATACTTCTGCCCAATTAAAGTAATTCCATTGATGGAGAGTCCATCAGTCATAGTTTGATTATGATTACAATTTATTGTAAACTTACTGCATTCATTATTAACCTCAACTGTAAAAATATTAATACTAGTAATTATTAAACTTGAGAACAATGCAAAAAAGATAAAGAACAAAAGAGGGAAATGAAGCTGATTAAATGTCTGGCTCCCATTGATTGCCAATAGCTGCTGGTGTTAAATTAAGAGGTTATTTTATTGTCCTCTGCACCAAGCTCAACCATACTCCATTCAATAACCAATAATTTAGGTCTTTGAGTTAATAATAATTACAATAAAAGTATTCCTCACATTCTGGCATGCTGTGTTTATTTTAGGATATTAACACAGCAATCCAAATACAACACGTAAGACTCCCTCAAGGCTTTCTGTCTCACATCCCAGACCTCCTGTTTCTTTATAAGCCTTAACAGCCACAGTTATAAGAGATATAAATAGTCTGAAGCACAAGAGAATCTCTCTTCCCTGACAGAATCTTTAATTACAAGCTGTACAAACCTAAGCAGGTCAAATAGTCCCTTGCTGGCAGGTTAATAAGGCCCACCTGCCAAATAAACCCACCAGTGATCTCCACAGGGCCTGCACAAGTCCAAAAAGCTTGGACAAGAGAAGGTTTTCCCCATAGGAATCATATTGAGATGGGTTGCCTATAGTTCAAAAAGGGGTTCATTTTTCAAACTCCACAGTGCTTGTCTACCTGGCACATACTCGCAAGCATGCAAACAGCTTGAAAAAAACATGGTTCTTACTTCAGAAGACACCGTTATTTTTATTTTAATATTGTTTATGGGACATCTACATGCCGAGGGCTTCTGTACTGGTGCCATTCAAACAAGACTTTTAAGTCTCTGACCTTGAGAGTTTTTAAAAGACAAGTAGAGTTGCATCATAATCAGATCTTTAAAATTATTTAAGACTTAACATACAATTAATTTGCCTACAGTGCCATGAAAGGGAAATGGAAGAATAGGATAACTGGTTATTTAAGCTGACCTAGAAATTAATTGTCGCAAGCCACAGTACATTTTTAAATGAATATTGACCACTATCAAAGCGGAATTCTGTTCAGAGACCTGAGCTGTTCAAACACTACTCTTGGGTAAATGTTTCCCACTGAATCAATGACTTCTTTATGTTCTTTCCTCAATCAGCTAGGCCCAGCAACCGTCCCAGTGTGGGCATAGCCATAGACTTTTTAGGAGGCTTAGTCACTAGGTTTATCTCGCATTGTGAAAAGCATCTCCAAAGCATCCTTCAGATTTCTGTTTGCTGTTCATATATAGTCAGCAAACTGGTAAATTCTGAGAGCATGCCTCTTAATTTATTATACTTTCAGAACGGCATCAGACTGAGGAAAGCAGCCAGCCACACAGCAGCGGAGTGTAGCTGGGCAGCAGAAGCTCTCTGGCCCCAACCTCTGAAGCAGGACCTTGTGATCCATTGATGAAGGGGGTTCATGAATGAAGGTAATACCTTTGCACACCAGGCCGAGAACTGCAGCAGGCCCCGAGCTCATTCAGGAACGGATCATGTGTCCCAGCCTCAGAGGTGGCAGCAGTAATGGGGGAGGGTGATAACATGGCCGGAGAGGCAGCGTGTGTGTCCAGGGGCAGGGGTCACAGGGCCCGCTTTACCAGGCCGGTGAAAGTCGGATGAAGTTCTTTAATGTACCGTGAGGGACATGTCCATACCGGGCCAAGAGGCCGTCTGCTTTCCTGTCTCTAAAAAATCCTTGGGGACAGGTTACAGCAAATCCAGGAGCACATAAAAAGGCACGTAGCTATTCCTGCAGGTCTAGGGCGGGCCTGAGCAGACCCTGCGCAGGCACTGGGGATCAGAGCCGCGTTAAAGCATACAGGATTGGGGCTGCAAAGGGACGACTCTCACACGTAATGCGAAGTACATCTATTTGCCAGACTGACTCCAAATGCAAGTCAAATGTAGCAGTTTTACGAGTGTACATGAAACAAGGAACACATGTAGAAGGTGTATCTCAGATGGCATACCGTGGCAAAGCGTTTAGTCACGCTTTGCAGGCCTCTGTGTCAGGTCACCAAAGAGAACGCTCAGTCGGAGGATCCTGGTATTTTAGGTGAGCTACGTGTTGGGAGTAGTATGCTTTTAGGCAGAGGCACGAGTACCTCTTCTAGCCCCTCTAAAGGACTTCTGGGGCGAAACAGAAGCTGGGGCTCTGAATCACAGGTTAGACCCTTGAATTCCGAGTACCATTTAAGTGCCTATCTCTTCCTTTGGACCAGTGCAAACACTTTATTCCTGCCTTGAAGAACCAGCTCAAACACAGAAGGTGCATGTAACTTCAGGCCTTCAGCAAACACCGCATGCCCAACTGCTGCAGCAAGTGCAAAAGGAGGAATGTCCAACACAGGATGGCTTGTATCCATGGGAATCAAGCTATAATTAGCACAGTGGTACTACAGCCATGCCCAGCTTCAGTGTGAGACAACATAGCATGGGTGAATCTTCATGTAGGCGGTCTCCTACACGCTGGCCAAGCCCAACATCCCTTCTCTGCTGTGTACATTCTTCATCTGAATCACAGTTTAGTTCAGCTGCTCTAAAGTCAGCTGAGACAGTCCAATATTTTTCTGCTTTAGCTAAAATGGATGCAGATCCGGCACTGGAGCCAGAACTGCCACAGTGGGATCACTCTTGCGTTTAGGGTTGAGCTGCTGACGGTGAACTGCAGAGTAACTCCTGCAGGCAGCTCAGCAGCCACCATTCACTCCCTGCTAGGGCTTGTTCGCCAAGCAAGGGTGTCTCATAAAATGCCTGTGCTGATTTGCAAAGTGTAAGCTCTGGCTCATTAACAATAACTGAAGCGAACAAATATAGCTTAGAGGAGCGAGCATACCAAGCTCAAGAAGAGTGCAAGAACATGGTAAAATCTGCAAGAAACACGTCCTACTCCTTTCAGTTTTCACAGCAAAAACAGCACAGGTGATAATTCAGCAGTTAGGCCTGCATTTGCAAACCTGCTCATCCTATGCCTCAAATCCAGTTGTTCCAGCCCTCACTTGTCAAATGCATTTACACATACTCAACTCCAATATAAAACAAATGCTAAGCATCTTACATAAAGTCTCCAAACAGTTCTCAAAATTAGTGAATATTTCTGAATACGCCTGTCAATGAGCATTTTTCTCAAGGCATATATACTGAGTAAATGGGATATGATCACAGCTACAATTCCTCCGTACAGGAAATTGCCAGCCACCAACATAATTAGAAACAGTTCATATGATCAAATTAATCATTCAAAAAAGCTCAATTACAGTTAACAGAATAATGGCATGCCTTAAAAAAGAATGAAATTAACCTTTAGGGCCGACATAGTTACCCTCACCATTCTGTACTGAGGCAGCAGAGATTAATATATGTGCAAAATAAAACAATGCATTAGAGTCTGCTGAAAACAGAAGTAGCATTCTCTATCTGGCCTATTCAACCCTTAACAAACTTTATTCTTTGTCACTGGCATAGAGGCAAAATATCAATGGTCACTTCTCTGCCAAAATTAAAAAAAAAGGCAACTTTAATACTTACATTGCTATATAACTTACCACATTGTGTTTATCGCTGAACAATAATTACATGAAGATTAAGCATAAGCCAGTAATTGGAAACGCAGTAGAATTAACATTCAAGCCTACATTACGGCTGCTCAAAAGCTAAGAGTTACTGAGTTAAGCTTTAGTCTTAACAAGCTAAGATCTAGAAATGCATACCAAACATACAGTAAAAAAAATTTAGCTTTGCTCTGTAGTGCTAAACATTAATTCTGATAATAAGTGTATTTCAGTATTTATACTCTAAATGAGATTAAATTTATGTTTATAAACACAGTAACATCCTATGCTATCAACAGACAGAAGAGTTAATGTGTTTTGAATCCTCAAGCTGTGTGTTTCTACATAGATTAGATTTATTTTATTCTGAATGTCAGCTATGTTTAAATTAAGTCATACTGATGTTGAAGATAATTAGAGACATATAACTTCTATAGATAAATTTATTAGTGCAGTGAAGTTATTTATGCCAGGCTGGAGCATGTTAGCTGCTCAGAACTGGTATACAGCTGGTTTTTATCATCCCAACACGGAAAAACAGCAGGAACATGCTCCTCAGTTTTCCTTTCTCCTGGCCGCTGCCTTCCCCTGAAGATGTATCCCACTTCCTCATGTCTTCAACTTTCCTATTCCTTTTGCTTCCTCAGTGACACTTCCCTTCCTTCTGCTCAGCACAAATGATGCAAACAGAAAGAGATATTTGCAAGTAAAGTGGCATTTACTCCATTCTTTTCCTAACTGAAAATGTATCTGGTAAAGAGACTGGTGCATAGCTCATAGTATGAAGATTCACATTTAACTGTGTATTTTCATCAAGGTTATAATTTCTTACCGAGAACAACATTTAAGCTATAAACTACAGGTGCACTTAAGATGTCTCTTAAACCATGACACACCTGTAGTACAATAAACACTGTGCTGTTGTACTAATTTGGGAATATCTGATTAACTGCACTTATGTAACTTCAGTTGAACTCTACCTGTAGTTACGTTTACATTGCCATCGAGATGATCTGCACGTAGGAAAATATTTACTAAACAGATGATTATATAAAATCCTGAAGAAAAAATAAAGGGATACAAGGAAGGAATTCAGAAATCAGTCAATCCTTAGGATCTGTACAGGAGAGAAATGTAAACACGAAGCTCCCGCCACAAAGACCTACAGTGAGATTAAACGTGCTTGCGAACTGCACCATCATTACGACTGGCCTTTGCCAGGAGAAAGGCAAAGCTTTGACACAAGGGTTACTAATCTCTGTTATTCCCAATAGCAGGAAATACCCCAAAATGTGCCCCAGCCCCTTGTTAACAGGGCTGACCAAACTCTCAGGGGAGAGCGTTCTGCAGCGTTGCATGGTGTACTGCCACGCACGTAGAATTTGTTTCTGAGCTCTGCCTAGCACAGTGAAACCTCACCAACTGCAACATAGGCCTTTGTCTTCCTGGCACTATCTGTCCCTATGGTGTTACAAAAAACCCCCAACATCTTCCTTCAGCTTCAGAATTTCACCATATCCTAACATATGCCTAAGGGCAGGGGCGCCGACTGCCATTATTACTGAATAAATGGTCTTGAAAAAGTGTTTAAATTGGAAATTAATTTTTCAGCCAAGTAACTAATTGATAATCTTTAACATATTTAGATGTTTCTAGAACGATATGCAACTGCTACATTTATTTAAATACCTTTATTGAGTTGAACAGTGGGATATTGATCTTGATACTGTTCCTTAACACAATATATCCATAAAAGTTGAAAGTAAGGAGCAATAAAATTTTAGATGCCAAATGAAACAGGAGTCATTAATGAATGAATACTATTATCTGTTCTAGTTGTACATCTTTTGGTTTCAATGACCTGTTCAGCTAGCCAAGAAACATCAAACAGTTAAAAAGATATTGGCTAATTCAAAATCCCAAGAAAATATAATGAAAGAGAATAAAACTGGTGCATGAAAAGCTGAACATGAGCCGGCAGTGTGGGCTGGCAGCCCAGAAAGCCAACCGTAACCTGGGCTGCGTGAAAAGAAGCATGGCCAGCAGGTCAATGGAGATGATTCTCCCCCTCCACTCTGCTCTCGTGAGACTCCACCTGGAATGCTGCATCCAGCTGTGGAAGCCACAACATCAGAAGGATATAGACTGGTTGGAGCGAGTCCAGAGGAGGCCACGAAGATGCTCAGAGGGCTGGAGCACCTCTGCTATGGGGACAGGCTGAGAGAATTGGGCTTGTTCAGCCTGGAGAAGAGAAGGCTCTGGGGAGACCTTACTGATGCCTTTCACTACTTAAATGGGGCTTATAAGAAACATGGGAACAGACTTTTTAGTAGGGCCTATAGCGATAGGACAAGGGGTAATTATTTTAAACTAAAGAAGAGTAGATATACAGAAGAAATTTGTTTATGATGAGGGCAGTGAAACACTGGCACAGGTTGCCCAGAGAGGCAGTAGATGCCCCATCCCTGGAAACATTCACGGTTAGGTTGGGCAGGGCTCTGAACAGCCTGATCTAGTTGTCCCTGCTCATTGCAGGGGG